>NC_067400.1:68469740-68704740 GCF_016432865.1 Antechinus flavipes | reverse complement strand
AAGTTGTTTGTACTTACTCATTGTGGGGGGAAGGGGATGAGAGAGAGACAGAGAAAGACAGAAAATGTGAGAAAGAAAAAGAGGGAGAGAGAGAAAAAGAGGGAGAAGGAGGGAGGGAGAGAGAGAGAGAGAGAGAGAGAGAGAGAGAGAGAGAGAGAGAGAGAGAGAGAGAGAGAGAGAGAGAGAGAACAAGATAACTTGAAGAATTTGCAGTTTTCTGCCTTAAGGAAATTATCATTATAATATATCACTTTCTCTAGGCCCTTTTAAGGGCAAATGTGAATAAAAATATCTTGTCCCTGTTTCATCAACTTGAAAAGAGAAGAGGAAGAGTTATACAACAGGGGGAAATGAGGACCATTGGGGAAGCAGTTAGCAAAGAAATAATTTCATATACTGTCAGTTGTTCTTGTGTGGAACAAAAACATCAAAGTTTGTAGTCAAGAATTATGTCTTGCCCTTATCATTTGGATTTTCTTTATTCATGTACTTTCCTCTTAGGTTTCTATAAGAAAAGTACCTATTCTCTCCATAGACAATGAATATAATGGTAAAAGAGGATGACATATTTTTATATGTGGATTGTGATGTTTTGCTTATTACTTCATTTGTATATCTTAATTACCTATGATGTTATAATTATTTTTGTTTTTGCCTTGTACTAATTCTGTAAATCTGGGGTTCCAGGTATGAAATTACACCAAGGAGATATACCTGAAACAAATCAAACTTTCATATGGTCATAGAATTAAAGTAAGAGATAGGCAGGAGAGTACACTCCTACAACTTACTTTCTAATCTGGCTCACGAACCCTCATTGATATAATTGCCATTTATGTATAATTAGACACTGTGACACCATCAGGTCTTCAACATAAAGTATTTATTAATCAACAAGGCAAAAGCAAGAATAATTCTAACATTATAGATAGTAATATATAGCAAATGAAAATGGTGGCCATGTTCAAGCCAAGTATTACATTTAGCAAATAATTAAATACTGTTTCATTGGTAAGGGATTTACCTGCCCAAATACGGATACAGGTCTTAATGTTTAACTGTATGTCCTTAGAAGAGAAAAAATTAGGAGGAATGATATGTGTTTTTTGGAGGTTCCTAACATAGCTGACATTTCCTTGACTGAACTGGGCCTGAAGCAAGTAAGAAGTGCCAACATTTATACTGTCCTATAAGATTTTTCAAAGTTCTTTACTCATATTATTTCAATTGATCTTCTCAACAACCTTTTAAGGCAGGTGCTATTATTATATCCATTTTATAGATGAGGAAACTGTGTCAGGCAGAGGTTAAGAAAATTCCCCATGGTTACACAGTTAATAACTGCCAGAGGAAGGACTCCAACATATAACTTACTGTCCCTTAGCTCATTTCTTTATTCATCAGGTCTCTCTCCTAATCTCCTCTTTAGGGGCATCAAGTAAAGCTGTGAGCCAAAAGCCTATATGAGAAAATATCTGAATTATTCTTCCTCTCTGGGGCAACTATAAGGACAAGAACTAACGAGCTCATTTTATCTTCCTAAAAATCCTGTGAGGTGGATAGAATAAGCATTATTGTCCCCATTTTATAGATGAAAAAACTAAAGGAAAGAGGATTGAAAGGACTTGCCTGAGATCATATATCAAATTAAATGTCGGATCCCAATCTCAAAACTAAGTCTTTGGACTCCAAATCCAGAAAGCTTTTCACTAGGTCATTATCCTATGCATAAATATACTTTCTTTCCTTTTGAAATGTTAAATACAAGAACAAAATTGAGTAAATAATTGGCTCCCTCTTCCCTGCTTGTGGTTATTTAATAGATAAATTCTTGACAAGAAAGAAAATTGTCTTCAAAGTTTAATTGCTTTTTTCTCAGTTAAAATAATTACTCCTAAAACCATCCCTAAATTTGGTGAGAATTTCTAGTTAGTATATTGTTAAACTTGGTTTTGCTGTGAATTTAAGTTAAAAAAAAAAAAAAAAAACAAAAACAAACTATTAAACCAATAAATTCTATCTATTTAAAATTTCATTCTATTCTTGTGATATAATACATATTTACAGCTTTCAGGAGAGCACTGGCCCCAGACTTGTTGCTAGGAGATGAGAAGCTTCTGACCTATCATAATTTAAAACTAGCTCTCTTCCTCAGGATTTCTGGAAATAGTCTATTAAAAAGAAGTATTCATTTGCTTTGAAACTTTGTCTTTATTAGTTCGAATTTTTAAATTGGGCTTACACTGTGAATTGAGATAATAAAAATGAATATCAAGCTTAAGTTGATTTCTTTTTTTTCCCCTAAGTGGTAATTACGATGAGGGAATCTGGTAAAATTCTGTTCACACTTTGGGATTCACAAAATGCATCTTTACTACCAAAGTAGGAAAATCATTATGGTGCATTGTATGGGCCCATTCATATACCATAGCACTTGGCTTCACAAAAATAGCTGGATGAAGTATCTTCATTACTCAAATTGTTTTGCATCTAGATGTAAACAAATTGGTGGTTTTTCCTATCACTGGCAAATAGGAAATAGGACTAAGAAGTGGTTGGAACAGGAATAGAAGTCAGCCTTTGTATCCAGATAGTTTCTTTTTCTGATTTTTAATGATATCTGTTTCCAAGTAAAGTGTAGTGATCTGTTACTTGAAACATCCAACATTTCATGGAAATGAGTGAATAAATGGACAGATGAATGAATTAAAAAGTGTTTTATTATTAAGCATATGCTATGTGACAGATATCATGCTAGAAGCTGTGGATACAAATACAAAAGCAAGATAGTCCCTGACCTCAAGGAGCTTATATTTTAATTGGGAAAGGAAACAAATAAAGGGACGCGGTGGCCAGAAAAGAATGTTTCAAAACAGAAAATCACAAGGACGGTGAGTTGAATTATAGGATAATTGATTGATATATTATTTCCATAAATGGTGGTGTTGATTGATTATTATTCCTTGATCAAGAGGTGGAAAGTAGGCCTGAGACAGAATTGGTTGAAAGATGGTTAGGGTGTGATGAGGTCAGGACTATGTTGGCTGGATATAGTTTATTCACATGGCCCCAGGGTGAGATCTGGAGAGCAAGGTCAGGGAGTGTATTGATAAATGTTTAATAACTGGTTCTATTCAAGACACATTTTTAAGTTTAATCTACATTATTAACAATAACTGGTTCTACACAAGACATATTTTAAATTTTAATCTGTATTATTAACATGTCCAAATCTGCCTCAGACACTTACTAGCTATTGGGATCCTGGGCAAGTCATTTAACTCTGTCTCACTTTGTTCATCTGTGAAATGAGAGGAAGAGGAAATTTTAAAAACCCTCCAGTATTTTTAACAAGAAAACTCCAAATGGAGTCAGTTCAATATTAACATGTTTTTCATCATTTTATTAACTCTAGCAATCAACAAAATAATAAATCAAACTCTAAATTGCAGCATTTGCTGATTTCTAAGATATAAATGCTCACACTGAAAATTTAACAATTGGTTTCAACACATCTTTGAATTAGGTGAGAGGTGGAGGAAAGAGTAGATGGGTGACCTATTCAGACTGTACCATATACCACTGGCTACAATGACTTTTGTAGGGTTATTAAATCTAAATAAAAATGGGTTTGACAACATTGAGTTTTGTTTATGATAAAGCATGCTAATAATTAAGATTTTGGTCATTTTTTGAAGGTGTATGGAGTCCTTTAAGCAAACAAAGTGGATGAATCAAGTGTGTTTACCCCTTTTAGGGATCTTCAAGCAAGTGCTGGATGACAACTTGTTCAGTATGTTGTTGAGCATTTCTTACTTGTATAGAGATTTGATGAGGTGATGCTTGAGCTCTGAGTCTTCCCATACTTTTCAATATCCTTTATATACTAAATAATATTCTATTACATGTATGCACCATGCTTTGCTTTTTTCCATCATTGGGAAAGTACTTTATTTTCAGTTCTTTGTTATTATAATAAAAATACTGCTATAAATATTTTAGTTTTTATGAGACCTCCTTTTCTATCTATGAGATAAATTTAAACTATAATTTGTGAAACGTGTTTTATTATTGAGTGATCTCCCATTTAAGTGGAGAGCAGAAAGGCAGGTTTTAAAGGTCAAGGTAAGAAAAAATGACTAAGACTGTTAGAAAGTATAATTAATTACTTTAGGAAAGAGTGTCTCCATTAATGGTCTTTAAGCAGAGACTAGATGACCAGTTATCAGAGCTGGTGTATAAGGTATTCGTACTCAGGTATGAAGCAGATGTCTGAAGCTATATTTAACTGAGGTTGCTGCATAGCAAGCAGGCTTTATGCTTGTTCTGACCCTTATTGACTTTCCTATTGCCTTTGGCACTAATGGTCAGTCCCATTAATTTTTCACATCTTTTTCTCAAAATCTCCATATTCTTATTGATTTCCCTTCTCAAGGTCTTTTCTGTCACAGCCTGGGCACTCTGATCCTAGCTTCCTCTCTACATTATCACATAACTTCCCCATATTTTTTGCTTGCAGAATACCTTTGCTCTTTGTCAGATAAGTTATCATACTTGTCTCTCCCTCAACACACACACACACACACACACACACACACACACACACTATATTACAAGACTAAAAACTAAGATTAATTTGTCTTTAAAAAATTCCCTTAGTAGAATTCATTATATACTATTTTAAATAATTTTATGATTCTGAATGAAAAGAGAGATGCGACAGACTTTTAACAGAACATTTAAAAATTCTTGCAATATTTTTGACAAATGCAAAATTGTGGCTGGCAGTTTTAATCATGTAAATTCTTAATAGTTGATCAAAAAAGAAAAGATGCTCTTTCAATGATATGAGTGAATTATTCGGCTGAATAATTATATAATTCATTTATAATAGAAAACAACAATATTTTTCTAATTAATAATAAATCAAGATACAACTATTTTTTTTAAAGTAATGGCAGTGACAAATTGCTGGCAGGAAAAAAAAAAACTAATAAATAAATGTGATTGCTAAAGTTGAAGAGGCTAATGCCAGTCCTTGGATTGGCCTGAAAAATGTCAAGTCCTATATTCCTTGAAAAATAAAATGTCTGCTCAGGGCACAAGAGAAATAGGCTCAGGAGATACCTCTTGAAATGAATGAAAAAAAAATACAGTCAACCACTTTGAAATCATTGAAAGACGCATGCACCTTTTTACTTGGAATAAGAAAATGCTTGCTCATTTGTTTGATTTATAAACTAGTCAAATGTTCCAGAAGAGAAGCAAGAACTGTAACTTCTCCTTAATTCAGAATATAGTATACAGGAATCATCACCTGAGTGATATCTGAGATATCAGCAAAGGATTGGCATAGATTAGACCTGCAAGGGAATAGTCATCTAATTGAAAAAAAAATCTATTTAGGAACAAGTCAAACAAAACACAAACTTCAACAACAAAAACAATAGCTTTCTTTCCTTGCTGATTAGAATCTGAAATCCCCAGATTATAGATTCTTATAAAAATCAAAGACTTTTATATTATTAGTTTAAAAATACAAATAATTTATTTTTGTTTTTGTTTTTTTTTTCAGTCATTTTTTTTGTTGTGTTACCCTTCATGACCTATCTGAGGTTTTCTTGGCCAAGATACTGGAGTCATTTGGTATTTTCTTTTCCAGCTCTTCTTACAGATGATGAAACTGAGGCAAATAGGGTTAAGTAACTTGACCAGAATCACATACCTACTACTGTTTGAGACCAGATTTCAACCCAGGAAGATGAATCTTCCTGACTTCAGGTTTGCCACTCTATCTACTGTGTCAAGTAATTCCCCTCTGGGAAAGTTACACACTGACAAATTCACACAAAATGGTAAATTATTATTAGTAGAACCTTTTTTCAGACAGGGTTTTAGTAATGTGCTCAAATATGGGTTTGAGCTGAGACGATTGAAAAATGACCTTGGGGTACTGAAAATCAATAATCAAGTATTTATTAAGGATTATTATGCTCTCAAAAATGTATTTGGTGCTGGGGACAGAAAAACAAAAATGAAAGTCTTCTTTCTCAGGGAGTTTATGATGGCTGATGAAAGCAAAATAGTCTCAATTTATGTATAGCACCTCCATAAAGCTACTGCTCTTGAGATTTAGAAGCAAATTTGTGGGTTTGTATTCGTAACATAATACCTTATGAACAAACCCCAATCTATGTTTTTATAATTAACAACCAGACAATAGACACAATTAGGTATTTGCAAAGATATTTACTAAAATGACAAAACCACCACACCCCCAAATAAAAACTAGTAGCCATAAAACTTACTAAGTCTGGTTTAAAATAGTGTGTTTTTCCCACAAATTCCCACAGCAGTCACATGGAAGAATGGTCACAAAATACAGTAGTAATTAAACCCACAATTTGTAACATGTGGCTAAGAGACTTAACATACCTTGATTCTTTCTTCAACTCTCTGTTGGGTATATCTCTTAGTTTGGCTACAAAGGATCTGTGTTGCTTTTTTCCTTGAGGGTCTACATTTCTGTAAATCTCTCTGTCTGGATTATGTCTTTGCTTGCTCAATTGCATCTTGAACTCTTGAGAAAGGAATATTTACTTCTCTGCTAGTCATCAAATCCTTGCTTGTTGGGATATCTTTCACAATGACCTCTTAAGCCTAGACACCCTAAACTTTACTGTCAATTCATTCTGATTATTCTCAACCCCATTTAGGGATTTCTTGTTAGAGATATTGTAGCATTTGCCATTTCCTTCTCTAGTTCATTTTAACGATGAGGAAACTGAGGCAAACAGGGCTAAAGTGACTTGTCCAGCCTCATAGAGCAAGTAAATCACTGAGGCTGAATTTGAATTCAGGTTTTCCTGACTGCAGGCCTGATGATCCATCTATTGTGCTACCTACCTACTCCTAGACTTTGGCTATTTAAATTTCCCAGAGGGATGGATAATTTATTACTTCAATTAATCTCTTCTAACTTAATCAGAATGGTATTCATACTTCCTAAAGGAATGATTCCTATTTAAGTCTGTTAACAACTAATTATATTTGTTGTTCATTCTTTGCTTTCTATGATCAACTTGGTTAGAGAAGGAAAAAATCACACCTCCTTTGGCTTTATATTAAGTATACTAAGTACGCACTGGGTCTGTTTATTTTATTTACATTTTTATTTTAAAATATTAATTTTTCAAAACTTGAATGTAAGCTAAATTTTTTAAAACTTGGAATTTTTTTTAAAGTACACCAAGAGAAAGTTACCATGATATAGTAGATAGAAAACTGATCGCAGATTTGGAAAACAAAAACAAAAACAAAAACATGATAGATTTAAATCCTATCTCTGATATATACTAATTGTATGACTGCATATTCAAGATAATTGTAGTATGGAACAGGTACCTATCTTATTGATAGGAAAAATTTCTTCAAGGAGAATTTCCTATTCCAATGAAATCACAGGTCCCACAAAAAAGGGGAAGCATGTACCAAAAGAAGTAGTTTTTCCAAGTAATAATATGCATTTTGTAAATTATGCCTTGATTGACCTATTTTGTAAGTTTGGTATTTATATATTGGATTTAAAAAAATAAAAATATACTTCTCTGTCTGGTTATGAAATCAATAGGAGAAAAATTTGCCTCTCTGCCTGGGATATGCTGATTTGTATTGCTTGCTTTTACAAGATTTTGCTTGTCTCAACTTTGAGAGATTACTTTAGCTCCATTACTGTGATTTTTTTTCTCATAGTATGCACCAAGAGTTTAGAGTGAGAGTGTGTGTATCTGTCACTGTTGTGCTGATGCTGACATTTACGGAGAAAAGAGTCCTGTCTCAAAGAATTGAATACAAACACATACTTTCAATAGAATGACAGAAAGTCATATAATCGCTGAATTGCAAAGGACTTCAAAAGTCACCTACTCCAACTTGTTATTGTGACAAAGTCCTGACCTCATGAGACCTGATAGGTGGAGGCTAATCTGTTTCAGAGGAAGGAATCTATCTTGGCATTAGATTTAATCCTCCTATGGGATAATCACCAGCAAACTGGAATAACGCAGTTTATTGAATAGAGCTGTGTTAGAAGCTGAAGACTTCAGATTTAATGTTGGGATGAAATAAAGCAATCATATATCATTCACTGAACAGTTAACCAGAGGAAATGTTCTTATCTCTAATGAAGAAAGGCTATACAATAGCATTTAGTTTGGGTAGTTATACTCCTCTCTAAATGAAAATGCATCTAATTGGTGGGATGACTTACATGATCTTGTAACATCTGCCAAATATGAAAGAAGGAAATTAGCACTTATTAAGTGGTTACTATGGTCTATGTGTCTTGGCCCTCAACAAATATGATCTGATTTGATTCTCACAAAAATCCTAGAAGGTAGGTAATGTTGCAGCTACATGGCACAGTGGATAGAGCACTGGGTTTGAAGTCGGGAGGATCTGAGTTTAAATTTGGCCTAAATATTTATTAGCTATGTGACCCTGGGCAAATAACTTAATCCTGTTTGCCTCAGTTTCCTTCTCTGTTCATGAGATGAAAAAGAAAATGACAAATCACTCCAGGATCTTTGCTGAGAAAATTCCAAAAGGGGTTATGAAGAGGAAGACATGATTGAAATCACTGACCTACAAAAGCAGGAGATATTACTATTCCCTTTTTTACACTTGAAGAAATTGAGGCAAATAGTGGCTTGTCTGGATCACCCAGCTAGTGTAGGAGAATGTATTTGAACTGCCTCTATTAATCTCATGTGGTCCTTAGGTGACCAGGAAACCTTATCAACACAATCAGAAGCTACTAGAAAGCTGTGTCAAGGGAGGCAATGCTAAGACAATGAAGTCCAAATTTTGTCATCCTTTGGGAAAATCTAATCAAATTCATAGGGGTTGGTGGGGCTGGAGAAGGAGAATGGGTTTGGGAACCCTATCCAATACTGATTTTATTACAGGCTGAATCTTTGGGAGGAGTGCACTGAGACATGAGTTTGGACTCTCTTTCACAGAGGAACAAAAAAGGCCAATTCAGGAAGGATAATGCTTTAGAAACTAAACCCCAGAATTATAAGGTACCTTTCAAGATTCTCCACAGTCAATGACTTTGGAGTCACAGAAACTGTGTTTAAATCACAGGCTCTACTATTTACTAATTGTGTGATCTTAGGCAAATCCCCATAAGTGAAGATTTCCTAAAGTCCATACTGCCTCTAGATCTCATGGATCCTATGCTTTGTATTTAGTAATTCCCACTATGCATTCCTGATAGGCAGGCCATTCTGTTTAAAGATTTCCAAAGGTAAGAGTGATCTAGATTTTTAAAAATGGTGGATTCTCATATACTTTTTATGGTTAAAAACTTTTTCTATATTTTTCTTTTTCTTTTTTTTTGTTTAGAAAAGCAGAAAGGAAAACAAAACAAAACAGAAAATTGTCATATGTGCCCAGCAGAACATCAGCGAGGCTTCAAAATCTTTCCATTAAAGAAAGGATATATAAGAGTAAAAGAACTTATATTCATGAATGTCAATCTTTTCTTTACTTTCTTTTAAGTTGTTCTTTTGTTCTCGACTGTGCACTTTTTAAACTTTATTTTTCCCCCCTTTATCTCCTTTCCCCTCAAGAAGGATTTGGTTAAGTAAGGATATAATTATGTATACATATATAGATGTAGATATATATATATACACACACTGTGCCCCATCTCCCTTTATACACACATCTTTCCTATCCCTGCTTACTCTTTGCTTTAACTCTACTTCTTAACTTGCCTTGCTATTACTTAACCTCTCCCCACCCATGGATCCCTCCCTTGTCTTTTTATACCACCCTTTGCTTGATCCTCTCCCCTTATTTCCCGCCCCATAATTTTTTAAAAAGATTTTTGGAGCATATTGTATACTTCATGATATATATGGAGTGTTGCCTATTTAGATCATTCCCAATGTGAACAGATTTCCAGAATTAAGAGTTATCATCCGTCCTCTAATACCTCTGTATCTATTCTTCCTCTGTACCTCATTTGTATAACATAATTACTAATTTTACTTTAACTCTGCCCCAGTCTTTCTTTTGAGCAACCCAAGTGCTGATATCAATTTTAAACATGTGGTATACATTTCTATGTAAAAAAAATATAATTTGGGCATATTAAATTGCTTGAAATTGATCTTTGACACTGGTTCTTATAAATTAAATTTTCTATTGAGTTTGGGTTTGGTTCAAAGTAGTCATGAAATCTGTAAATTTGTTGAATGTCCATTTTTTTATTCAATATTATATATAATGTAGTTGAATATTATATTTTTGGCCACAGAACAAGTTCTTTTGATTGCTGTTATATATGATTCCAGGATTTATGGTATTTTATTGAGGCTGCTAAGTTCTGTACAATTCTAATTGTAGCTTAAATTGTTTTTTTTTGCCCCTTGGTTTTTCTTTGATCTGGAAATTTCAAAATTTGGCAAAAAATGGTCTTATAAACTATAGTTTCCATAAAGAATCTCTTTGAGGTGGTGATTGGTGGATTTTTTTTTTATTTCTACTTTTCCCAAATGTTCTATCACTACAGGACAGTTTTCTTGGATTATTTCTTGCATTAATGTATTGTTTCTTTTCTTTTAGTCACAGCTTTCAGATAGTCCAATTATTTTTATATTTTCTCTTCTTAATCTATTCTCCAGATCTGTTGTTTTTCTTATGTTTCACATTCTGTTCTATTCTTTCATTCTTTATATTCTGTTTTGTTATTTCTTGGTCTCTTATAGCTTCACTGGCTAATTCTAATTTTCAAAGCATTATTTTCATATCTCCTTCTTTAGTCGGGTAATTTTTTTTCATAATCTTTTTGTTTGTACTAGGAGGAGCCCTGTTCTGCCAAGTCTTCTTGATTTTTCATCATTCTATGTTCACCTTGAGATGTGAAATTTTTCTGTTGTTGGTGGTGGTGGGGGGTGGAATCTGGAGAGTTTGAAATTTACTGACCTACTCCACCATTGACCTACTCCATCATCTTCCCAGAATCCTCCCTCTTACGTTGTCCTGAAAGAGCTCTAGTTGCACCTAAAGAGCTGCACAGAATTCTATATCCTCTTCTTTATGATAACTATTAAAATACGATTCCCAAAAGTCTTCCTGCAGGATTAAGTCTTTATCACTCAAAGATGCAATAGCTTAATCTGCACTAAGATTTCTGAGATACACTGTCTCTTCATAGTGTAAAATGAGCCTCAAAATCCATAGGGAGACTCTCTCTTCATTAGTAGATATCAATAATGTTGTAGGGATAGGATTGGCTTTTTAGTTAGTTTAGGTCTATCATGCTGGGGTTTCTTCTGGCTATCAGTTTTAAGAGAAATATGTGTGATCCCATTTTCTCTCTTTAGGCCACTCTAGGAAAAAACTGACATGAGTAGAGTTAACATTCTCCATCATGACCCAACTTGCTATATTCTAGAGACTTTGTAGAATTTTACCCTTGTGTGAGATCTACTCCTTTGTTCTTGGTTGAGCTGTTACCTCATTCCAAATAGAACTCATTCACTCTGTTTTGTCTGATATACATTTTTCTATGTATGCATTCTCTGATTTCTGTTTTGCCACCAACTTGGATAAATGGATTTCTTTGCTAACTGCTATACATATTGACTGTAGAAGTAGTATTTAGTAGGAAGGCAGTCAAGCCTTGGTTATAAAACTTGAGGTAATCCTTTCCCTGTTAATGAATAATAATAAGTTTAGTTTGACCTGAAAACTACATCCCTCAGACTAGTAATATTTAAGGGAACAGATAGAAATAACTTTAGCTTAGTGCCCATCTTTCTGAGGAGAATAAAGTGGTAACCTCCAGCCCTGATCTCTTGTTTTCTGTCCAGGTAGGAATTAAAGCTTCCTTTGGAGAAGGCTATTCTGCTAGAGATGTCTATTCTGCTTCCCTTTGAGTCACACAATGACAACCCCAAGTTATATGTGGGAAACAACATAGTTATTATAGAATCACAATATTTAAGTGTTGGGAGGTATAACAGCAGCCATTTAGTCCAATTCATCCTTGTAAAAAAAATTCCCACTCCTACAAAAATTCAACCTATGTTTGTTCAACCTCTGCATGAAGATGTCCAAAGAACAAATATCCACTACCTCTGGAGGCGGCTCATTCCAATTTTGTATGTCTCTAATTGTTAGGAAGTTTTTTTTCTTGACAATCAAGCCTAAAAGAGCTGCAATTTTTGCAACATTCACACCCTTTGTTCCTGCTCTGTGGGGGCTAAACAGAAAAAAAAAATGATTCCTTTTTCATGCAAGAGACTTGCAAATACTTGAAGACAGCTATCATGTCATCTCTGAGTCCTTTCTGCTTAACACATCCAGTTCTTTACTAATTTGTAAGTAGTTGAAATATCCTCTTGTTCCCCTTTCCAAATAAAACATTCTCAATTAATTTGGCCATCTCTCCTAAGGCAGTTTAAAGATTCATCACCATTAGATGGTCCTCCTTTTAATACAGAATTGATTGTCTGTCTTTGTAATGTATTGCATTCAGGACTAGATGTTAGTATAATAAAAATCAGTATAATAAGTACTCAGATATACATACTAATATGATATACATATTAACATGATATACATACTAATATAATAAATAATTTATTCATGGAAAAAGGCTGAAATTTAAGGTAAAAAAATCTGACATTTACATAGTTTCTTTAATTTCATAAAGTGTTTTATATTTTTGTCTCATTTGATCTTCATAAAAACCTTCCGAATGATTCCCTTTTTAATGAGTACCCTAATGTTTTGTTGTTGATGTTCAGCTGTACCCAATTTTGTGGCTCTATTTGGGGTTTTCTTGACAGAGATATTGAAGTGATTGGCCATTTCCTTAGCTCCTTTTACAGATGAGGAAATTGAGACAAGTAGGGTAAAGAATCCTAGGATCCTAGGAGCACATAGCTAGTTAGTATCTGAGGGCAGATTTCAAGGAAGTTCAGAAAGATGAGTCTTTGATTCCAAGTCAAGCACTCTATCCACTAATCCACCCAGCTTTCATATTGAGGCTGGTAATATTAGATATAGTATCTGAACTTGGTTTTCTTCTGTTTGCAAACTCAGCCCTTTTTGCACTATCTCTGGATTATTTCCATTTTAAAGATGAAGAAACTGGATGTTTGAGTGGCTAAATAACTATTGCTAACTGTTGAGAGAAAATTCGAGGGTAATTCTTAATGAACTTGAGTGTTAGGTACAGAAAAAGAACATTAGTCTGTTTTGCATCTAAAACAAGACAAGGAAATACCCTCAGTCAATAAGACAAAGGACATCTGTTCACATATCTTTACTTAGGGTACAATACTTAATTTTTTTCCCCTGTCCTCTGGGGTATTGGGAGACTTCTGCTCTTTTATAGGTCTGTGTGTGCCTAACCCATATTCTCCTATCATCCACTCCTTTTTTCAAGGCTCTGATTACATTGCTCTTAGATGTCTGCACTTTCCCAAAACCAACCAACCATTTCCAGCGCACCTGTGGATTCCCTGAGCTTCCCATTGACTTTAAAATGTGATCGTTAGAAAATTTAGAGGCTATTGTTCAATAGAATCAAATAACCAATTCATACTAGCAAGACTCCAGAACAAAGCATATGCTATCCTAATCTAGGCATTAAAAAGTGATTGTTAGTCTTATTTTTTTTCCCCCTACAACAGAAAGAAGTAGTAGGCTTTTAAAAAAAAAAATAATAGCTTTTTATTTACAAGTTATATGCATGGGTAATTTTACAGCATTGACAATTGCCAAACCTTTTGTTCCAATTTTTCCCCTCCTTCCCCCCACCCCCTTCCCTAGATGACAGGATGACCAATACATGTTAAATATATTAGATTAAATTAAATTAAATTACATAAATTAAATACAAAATAAGTTTACATGTCCAAACCATTATTTTGCTGTAGAAAAAGAATCAGACTCTGAAATATTGTATAATTAGCCTGTGAAGGAAATCAAAAATATAGGGATTGGGAATTCGATGTAATGGTTCTTAGTCATCTCCCAGAGTTCTTTTGCTGGATGTAGCTGGTTCAATTCATTACTGCTCTATTGGAACTGATTTGGTTCATCTCATTGTTGAAGAGGGACACATTCATCAGAATTGATCATCATATAGTATTGTTGTTGAAGTATATAATGATGTCCTGGATCTGTTCATTTCACTCAGCATCAGTTCGTGTAAGTCACTCCAGGCCTTTCTGAAATCATCCTGTTGGTCATTTCTTACTGAACAATAATATTCATATTCCACAATTTATTCAGCCATTCTCCCATTGATGGGCATCTACTCAGTTTCCAGTTTCTGGCCACTACAAACAGGGTTGCCACAAACATTCTTGCACATACAGGTCCCTTTCCCTTCTTTAAGATCTCTTTGGGATATAAGCCTAGTAGTAATACTGCTGGGTAAAAGGGTATGTACAGTTTGATAACTTTTTGAGCATATAGGCTTTTTAAAAAAATTCTGTTATTCATATTTGCTCCAGTTCTTTTTTGCTGATAATAAGGTTAAACAATGTCAAACATTTAAAATCATGAAATATTCCAAATTGGTCTTCATTGTTCTTCCTGCTTTCCATGGACTTTATTCCCCCACATTTTTGCCTCATTGGTCTAGCCTGATCCAGTATGCTTGTGGCAAGTTCTAGGTCTAAGATCTTGTGATTCTTAGGACTGTCCTTACTAAATACACCTCACAACTTTTGACCACACACAAAGTTGTAACTCCCATGATTTGCTTCTATATTGCTATTTACTTGCTTTGTTTCTTATCTTGATGCTGAATTTAACTAATAAATTAATCTGTGCTGAGGTGAGGAAGCTAGCTTATTCCCTTTCCATATAATTTCTCTTCCTTTCCAATTAAGCAGTAGCAATCTGGAGATAATTATCTTGCCATTATTATTTTACTCAATTAGGTGAGTAATGATAGGAGGAGATATTGTAGGCAGTGGGGCTTGGGATACCTATCTCTCAAATATCATCACACAAAAGAATGGATTATAACTCCACTTAGGTCTAACTTTAATTAGGAATTTTTGTCTTTAGGGCACTTAATCATGAAGCCTCGCATGAGAAGAGCTTCCATGAAAATTTGTTGAGCCTAGAGTGAAAGATGCATTTATTGCATGGGCATTTAGCATTTGTGAATCATTCAATATACATTACCCACAGAGAGATCACATTTGTTGTTCTCCTAGTATTTCTTTCCATTTAGAGAAAGACATAACAAAAAGATAGCTATATTGAGAGGAAGAGGAGTTGGGTTCAAAAACCAACTTTGGCCACTTATAACCAATAGGATCTTGTGTAGCTTACTTATCTCTCAGTTTTTGTCTTCAGTTATATTACTTGCCTCACAAAGTTGTAAAGAAATCACTTTGTAAACTTTAAGGCACTGTAGGAATATGATTTGTTAATATAGTATATTAAAATTGCTATGTGGTTCTAGGGCTGGACTTGGAAATACCCATTAACCAGGTTCAGCAAAGGATGGATAGGTTGATCAGTTCTGCAACTGATGAGACTGGTAGTTTAAGCAAAGCATATCCCTGTTTCTGTGACTGGAATGTCTTGATGAGCAAAGAGATGGGATTAAAATGAAAAATACTATAGAAGATAAAAAATTCTGGTGGTAAAATTATGGTAGATTTTTTTTTCAATTCTTATTTATTTAATTTTTAATTTATGGAATAAAACAAGCATTTATTCCACATAATATAATTTTAAAAATCTATTATGTACAACTTGCTATTGTTTTAAATACATGATAAAGTTATCGTGTAAATTTTTCTTTTCCCCTTTTTTCTTTCTTCCTCCCTGGAGATGGCTGTTAATGTTTTAAATATATGATATTTATAATACTATTTATTTATTAAAATTAAATTTTAATGTTTTAACTAGTCTCCTTTACTTGGCATTATCAAAATGTTCACAAATTTGTATCTGAATCACATTCCTGATGTGGTACAGAAGAGCAATAGTTCCAAATTATGTGTTTGGGATTTAGTACCATATGATGAGATTGTAGGCACCAAATATTGGAGTTTGGTCATGTGAAGAATTCACAATAGCCATTCTCTTTGGCAAAAGGTAAGTTTATTTAGAAGAGGTTACAGATAAAGAGATATAATATAATAGACAACAAAAGTAGTAAATATGAAATAGGAGAGCATATAGTTAGCAAGGAAAGGGTTTTTTTTTTTGGGGGGGGAGGAGTTGTTTTTAACAATTAATGATGGAAAAGATTTGTTCCCTAGTGGAACTCACAATTAGCCAGGAGAAAGGGAATACTCTGTGAGGAGGAAGCAGCCCTTAGTTGGTAAGCTAAATCTATAAAAGAGTTTAGCACCCTAAAAGAGTTAGCTATAAGAAGGAGAAAGACATCATTGGGCATGGTGGGATAAGTGAAGAGATAACATAAGGCACAGTAGGGGGGTGAGAAGAGAGTTACTATATGATATGGGGGAGATGTGAGGGGAAAGACACCATGAGGTAGAATGTTGTGGGCTGTACCCCGAAAGGGGTTCAGCAAAGATGTTATAAGCCATGGATGGATTTTAGGGGAAATTTAACCTCAGGAATTTGATATAACTCTGATTTCTGACCAGTCATAGCTAGGTGGCTATGAGGCTAAACTGTTCCCTATCAGCAAGTGTCCTTCCCTGTCTACTCCAGAGAATAATTCCATCAATACTCCAGTTCCTCTTTGCCAAATGCATCCATTTACTCAGGACCTTATCATTCCTTTGAATCTTTCCTTTTCAAAATTCCCTTTTTTCCCTTAAAAAAGGTAACATTTCACATTGCTAGTAAAATAGCTTGCATTTATTTAGTACTTTAATAGTTTATTTTAGTTGCTTTCAGAACCTTAATAACTTCTTAGCTCAAGAGATTCCTCATCCTTCCTCTGCTGTAGAAGCAGAGGATATGACATTATTCCCTTTTTCTTTTTACTTTTAAAAATATTTTTATGGATATCTTTTGTTTTTACTTAAATTTTTCCTTGTATTCTTCTCCTCCCAGAGAGCCATTCCTTTTTTTTTTTTTTTTTTTTTTTTTCATTATGCTGCTAGTTTGCAAGAGTGGAAAGAGAATGGGATTGTGAATTAAGAGACCTTGGTAATGGTCTCTACCTTCTCACTAGCTCAGTGTGACCCTTGAGACATCACTTAATCTCTCTCTGGCTGTCTTTCCTCACCTGTCAAATGGAGATAATTATAACTTTCTCATAGTATTGGTTTTTTAGAGGAATGAGATGTATAAGAGAGCTTTGAAAATTATAAAATGCCATACAAAATGGAGATAATTTTATTATTATGCAGTCCAAAATGCCTTTGCTCTTATTCAGATTTCAGTCACAAATTGAGCATTTAGACAAGAAGTAGCAATTTCATACAAGGAATATAGCAAGGTGAAATAAAGCAGAAAGAAACATTTATTCTTGCCTATAAGTTTCTATTATATTAAGTCACTCAAAAAGGAAAATGTGTATCTATTTGTGTCTAGTCAAAGAAAGGAAATATTCTTGAGCAGATACAAAGAACAAAGTCATTCTTTTAGGCTAAGGTTTAGACATCATTAAACCTTCTATTCTGTTCACCTCCACTCTCCTGCTTTCTCTCTAATCGCTTATCCTACCAATAACTGTTGGATCCAAACAGAATTAAAATAATAATCAAAATTTAAAAGGCCTTTTTTTGTAGGGAGGGGGAGGGAAGATTTAAAAAAAAAAAACCCAACCAACTCTTTCAATAAATATAAGATCTCTGACATTACCCTCTATGATTTATTATTATTATTATACATAAGATCATCCAATAATAATTTTCTTGCCTAGGATTCAGTACTTTAAAAAATTTTATAATTCAGTTGTGTATTTTTATAATTAGAAATGTCAACAGAATCTTTGACTCTTTTTATGATTATTTTTGCTGCAGGGCTACAGACCTGTAGTCTGGGAGATTCAGTATCTAGTCTGCTACTTAAGGGGATTTGAATTCCATTCACAGTCACCCAACTCATGGCAAACAAATACAGCACACAAAAATTCCTAAGCAAAGATGTTTTTCAGGTCACTTTCCAATTTTAATGTCGTGTATGCTCAGGATCAGACTATCTCAGAGGAGTATACTGGACCCATTTTTCATAGCTAGGATTTTTATGGAGCCCAGTATAGAGATAACCTAGTTCACCAAATGAAATTTTTGCTCAGAAACATGCTAGTTTCCTTCAGTCAAAGGGATATTAAATATTTCTTGGATCAATGGATGTAGTGGATTGTTGTGAATTAGAAGGTGGGAAGCTATTGCTTCTTCCCCTGATTTATATCCCATTTCTATTCTTTCTCTCTAGTTTCTACTCTTTCTGCTATGGCTTCATAATAAGAATAATTAGCATCTTTGTCATAAAATGACCCATTCAGTTATTATTAGGGTAGGGTAAAAAAAGAAGATGAGAATATGTTGATTTTGTAGTTTGACCACGAATTCTGATTTGCAAATTAGGACAAAAAAGGCTAAAAGATATATCACCTGCCCATTTCTGCCACTCTCAAAGAGGAAATTAAATCTCAGACAGATTAAATAACTTGCCTAATACCACATAGAGGCTAATGGAAGAGAGAAGAGAAGCAATTACTATTGATTCTGAGACTTGGAAGTGACTACTGGATATCTACTCAAAAAACTTCAGTGGCTTCCAATTGCTTCTGGAATCAAATATAAGAATAGAGGCAGCTAGATGGTACAGAGGACACCAGCCTTGGAGTCAGGAGGACCTAAATTCAAATCCAGCTTCAGACATTTACTATCTGTGTGATCCTGGACAAATCGCTTAACCTTGATTGCAGTCCCCCCCTTCGCCCCCCCTCCAAAAAAAAAATAAAGGAAAAACAATTTCAGGCTCTTCACAACCTGGCCCCTTCCTACTTTTCCAATCTTCTTACACTTCCTCTTTACATACCCTATCATCCAGCTATGATGGCCTTTTTGCTGTTACCTGAACAGGACAATTCAAACTCCTATTTCCATGCTTTTACACTAATCATCTCCTATGGCCACAGTGCTTTGTTTCCTTCAAAACTCAGCTTAAATAACAACTCTTAAAAGAGGTATTTCCCAGTCCCTAAATGCTAAGAGTCTTTATCTCAAAGGTTAACTGATGAGGGTGGAGAAGACCCTAGATCTAGTCCTAGTTGGGCAAGTCCTTTATAGCAAGCCATGGCACTAGAAAGCCTGAATTTTACAGCAGGAAGGAGCAGTGATTATTTTGACTCTTTGATTTTTTTTTTTTTTTGGTTAAAGTTTTTTATTTTCAAAACATATGCATGGATAATTTTTCAATATTAGCCCTTGCAAAATCTTGTGTTTTGATTCCCTCCACCCCTTCCCCTAGATGGCAAGTAATCCAAATATATGTTAAACATGCCAAAAATATATGTTAAATTCAATATATGCATACAGATTTATATAATTATCTTGATGCACAAGAAAAATCAAATCAAAAAGGAAAAAATGAGAAAGAAAATAAAAGATCATCACAAATTCACAAGATCATTGGAACTGGCCTCAATCTATTGAAAGGAGCTACATCCATCAGAATTGATCTTCATATAATCTTGCTGTTGCCATGTACAATGATCTCTGGATTCTGCTCATTTCACTCAGCATCAGTTCATGTAAGTCTCTCCAGGCCTTTCTGTATTCATCCTGCTGGCCATTTCTTATAGAACAATAATATTCCATAACATTCATATACCATAACTTATTCAGCCATTCTCCAACTATTGGGCATACTTGACCTTTTGATCTAAATTGAGTCTTTTGTTATTACAATCCCATCCCAAGTTGAATTTTTAGCTGAATTCTTTGATTTGACAAAATCATCAGAGTTCTACAGTTACTGTATCCAATCAGAAAGCCAAGTTATGATGTCAACCCCTGAGGAGAAATTATATTTCTCTCTTTTTTTTTTAATAACTTTTTATTGATAGAACGCATGCCAGGATAATTTTTTACAGCATTATCCCTTGCATTCACTTCTGTTCCGATTTTTCCCCTCCCTCCCTCCACCCCCTCCCTCAGATGGCAAGCAGTCCTTTACATGTTGAATAGGTTACAGTATATTCTAGATACAATATATGTGTGCAGAACCTAACAGTTTTCTTGTTGCACAGGAAGAATTGAATTCAGAAGGTAGAAATAACCCAGGAAGAAAAATGAAAATGCAAGCAGTTTATATTCATTTCCCAGTGTTCTTTCTCTGGGTGTAGCTGCTTCTGTCTATCTTTGATCAATTAAAGCTCTCTTTATCGAAGAGATCCACTTCCATCAGAATACATCCTCAAACAGTATCGTTATTGAGGTATATAATGATCTCCTGGTTCTGCTCATTTCACTTAGCATCAGTTCATCTAAGTCTGGCCAGTCCTCTCTGTATTCATCCTGCTGGTCATTCCTTACAGAACAATAATATTCCATAACGTTTTACTTTATGACTACTTCCTCCATTGATCACACTTTTCTATGACTTAGTAATTGATTTTTAAAAATTCATCATCCTGAAGCCAACATGGTGATCACTCCCATTCAAACTTAGTTGAATTTAGCCATTGACTAATGGCACAGACTTATTGACTTGTTAACTTATCCACTTGAAATTTAGTTTCTGAATAATCCTTCTTTTCTAATTGGTATTCTAGAGTTTATGCTTTTGATCATTACCTGTGAAAACATGTAATGAAACCATTGGACAATTTTCAATTACTATGTGTCTTCTTTTATTCATGTATTTATAGTTTTTCATCACAAAGAATATCCTCTGTAAATAAGAATGATATGCCTTGGAAGTATTTCTGAAGGTTATAGAAGGGTGGTTTTTTGGTTGCTCTTTTTGCTTTTGCTTTAGTTTTTGGTATATGTGAACTAAATTAATTACTTATCAGAAGACTGCTGATATTTGGTAGTATGTCAAAATGCCCCACAAATAGAAAAATAGGGTCGTCATTCCCTCCAATCTCATCTTTGATTTTATGGAGAAATTAGCAAAGAAAAATGAGTTACTGACAGAACCTGTACTCTATCAGGGTTAATATAAAAACATCTAGAAAACAGATTGTTTAATAACTAGTTCCTGGCACTGCTGACTAAGGCTCAGTCATGAGAAGAGATTTAGAAACCATAGCAGATGTTTTTCATCATTTGATTCATCTTTGGGATTCTGTACTTTCAAATCTATAATACTATGTACTGAACATAACACTCCAGACACCTGATAAGGTCAGAGTTCAGTGGATCTATCTACCACCTCTCTGGCACTGAATTCAACAACTCAATTAAAATGGATTCTTATTAACTCTCTTTTGCTGCCATATCATCTGTGGACTAATATTTAAATTAAAGATCACTCAACCCCCCAGATCATTTTCAGATAAACTGCTTCATAGTTAAGCCTCTACTATCCACTTGATTTTTTTTTTTTAAACCACAGGTTTTTCTTTATTTTTAATTCTAGCCTCCCTATCTCTCTCCATTCTGCTTAATTGACTTAGGTCACTTTTTCATTAAAGCATCTCTCACCACCATTGTGTCCCTACTCTTTCTTTTAGAGAATAGCACCTTAGAGTTGGAAAGAATTTTAGAGATCATCTGGTTCAACGCTTTTATTTTAGTGACAAGAAAGTTGAGCAATGTTTTCAGAATTCTTACTTTGTAATAATTGACTTCAGAGAAAAGTTATAACTGATTTGGGAAAACCACTCTCATTATTTTACAGTTAAGCTGTTTAAAATATTATATTATGAATATGTGTTATGTATTGTATAATATATTTAATGCATATAATACATTATATTTAATATCATTATTAAATATATTATATGAAATATGTAATAAATGTAATTATAGTTAATATAAATGTATTTAATGTAAATATATAAATAAATATTATGTATATTAACAATCTATATTATAGTTGAATATATTATAACATCCTTATACTGTTTTAATATTCTCAACCCAATCCATGCTTGGTACCATCTTCTTCATCAATCATTGGCACAAATTTATTTTTGGCTATTTCCAGAAATCACCCAAATCAATTAATCAATTAATCCACCATTCATTTATAAAGTACCATATGCCAGGAACCATACTACATACTAGATATACAAAGACAAAGAATGAAATAATCCCTACCCCTGGGGAATTTATCATCCAACAGGAGAAAAACAACATATATACATATATGCAGAATAAATACAAAGTAGTAAATTACAAAGCATTCTAGAAGATAACTGATTTGATCTACTGATATTTCACAAAATATGCTATACATTCAGAAAGCAATAGACAAGGAGTTCCAATGATATTTTGATAGTGTCAAGCAGCATTATAGGACAACATCCAACTTACACATTGATCATTTTGAAAGGCTCAGTATAGTTGTACTAAGAGGGTCATAGGGGAAATGAGCATTTATATATAGTTCCTATTATGTGCCAGCACTAAGTGCTTTAAAAGTATTGTCTCATCTCATCCTTTCATCAACCTTTCAAGATAGGTGCTGCTATTATCCCTATTTTACAATTGAGGAAACTGAGGCAAACAGGATTAAGTGATTTGCTCAGATTCATAATTATCTGCACCCATATTTGAACACAAATATTTCTGATTCAAGACCTGGACATGTTCTATCTATTGAGCTATATGGCTCTCTCTGCTACATGAACCTTCAACCCTAAAATCTAAAATACATGAAGCTATCTTTTTCTATAATATCTCACCATCTCCTCCTATTTCCCTTTTTTTTTGTCCTTCCCAACCTTTTGGAAATCTTCTTTTCTCATTCCTTCTTCCTTCAACCTGTTTGTTATATTGCTACTGATACTTAGGCCTAAATAGACTGCTAACCTCTATAATAATCTATAGTATATTATTCTAGCCTAAAACCTGTTCCCCCACTTACTAGGAAATGGTAATTCATTCTTCATGGGTCCCTGACATAACCTTTGACTGCTTTGTCCAAAATCAGCACATTTTTTTGGTAGGCAATTGTCAGCAAAATAATATATTAAAGTGACATTGGAAGGACAATTACCACTTGGTAAATGTGTGACCTTGGATAAATAATTTCATCTGGGTTTCTATTTATTCTCAGTCTTCATGAAGATTGTTGTTGTTGTAAAATAGATTGACCTATCTTTTGATTGCTAGTTCCTTTTCAACTCTGACATTCAATGATTTCTTTACACAAAAAAATATTTTCCCTGTAGTTATTATTCAGTTCCACAAATGTGGGATAAAGATATTAAGACCAATGCTTGACATAAAAAAAAAAAAATGTGATTATACAAATGTCCTTAAAACCTGAACAAATATGCTTATTGTCGCATTGCTGAGCTTTTCTTCCTCTATCACTCAATTTAAAAAGAAAATGAACAAAACCATGGTGTATGTATTTTCTAAATTCACAGCTTTGTTTCTGGCCTTCTATGAATTTTCTGGAACCTTTTCTCTGATAAGTAATTGAATGTGTGCATAAGATGAATTACAACATAAACTGGGAGAATACCAGTCCACAAATCCGCTCCCTGGAAAATATCTGCTGATTTCAGAGGTGGTAACTCAATCCCCAACAAGCAGTTTAGCAAAGTCACAAAAAGAATATTCTTTATAGCTTCCTATGCCATCAAGGAATGGACATAGTAATTGGCTTTTAAAAACTAGTAATCAACACAAGTTGACATAATTCAAAAGAAAGGACTCTGCATAGTATTGAATGCTGGGTTTTCCCCCAAGGTTTGAGAATTGTCTCCTTTCGTAATTTGAACATCCTCAGGCAAGGCAAGTCAGATTAGATCAATAAATATTAATTAAGCACTTGCTATATGCCAATTTTATGTTAAACTCTGGAAATGCAAAGAAAAGCAAGAATTCTTGTCATCAAGAAGTTCACATTCTGATGAGAGAAACAACATGCAGACTATTATATACATACAAGAGAGATGCAAGATAGATTGGAGGGTAGAGATAAGGCTTTAGAGATCTCTGGAAGAATCTTAATCCAAATTATGTGGATGGGGAGGGAGAAGGAAAGGTGTAACTTTTTGGTCCCTGCGAAATTTGAATAAAATCCTCATCCCTATTATTGATGGACATTTAGCTAGTTTCAACAGTGTAGAGAAGTGGTAGCCAAGCGTAGCTGTGCTCTCAGCAAGGACATAGCCTTAATTAGTGGAACTGTAGGCCACATTACCTCTACTGGAACCTCCCCACTGTCAAGCAGCTGCTTGCTTTTGGCTACCCTCAATTCATATGCATTTTTGGATAAATTGGTCTTGCCGGTTAGACAGTCATTTAGCTTTTCCATGCCTCTGTTTTCCAATCTGAAAAACAAACCCATTTTTGTTATTATGTTGGAGAGTGGAGTGGTGTGCAAGGGTTTATGGGCCTATATATCTCTGTCTGTAAGGTACTCTGAGATTATTAAATTGAAAGTGCTTTATAAATTAAAAAAGAATACCACTTATCTGGCAACCTCATCTACATGGAATACAGCCAGAATTCAAAAAGTAAGCCAGAAACAATTAATTTAAAAAACAAACAAAAACCAACCCAAACCCAAGACTCTAAGCAAGAAGAGATTTTATTAGTTCATTAAGTAAACATTTTTAAGTGCCTAGCCACGGCTAAGCAATATGCACTGTTAGCAAACATCTATTAAATATCTAGTATTTGCAAATCAGAAAATAAAGCTCGGACTTTTTACTGGTAGAATACCCTTACAGCTTCATTTGGGGAATTTAATTTTAACTTCCATATGATTTTGAAAAGTTCATCTTTGTATTTTTTCTCCAACTCAAAATGGCAGCTAACAGAGAGGAAAAAAAAAGGAAAAACTTTTTTAAAGTCCCACAGAGAACTTTAAAAGCCCAGTGGCTTTGGGGACAATTAATGAGACAAATAGCTGTATTTCCCTCACTAGGTATCACTGTATTACATCTGTATGATGTTCAAAAGATGAAAAAAGAAAAAGAAAGAAAGGAAGGAAGGAAGGAAGGAAGGAAGAAGGAAGGAAGGAAGGAAGGAAGAAAGAAAGAAAGAAAGAAAGAAAGAAAGAAAGAAAGAAAGAAAGAAAGAAAGAGAGAGAGAGAGAGAGAGAGAGAAGGAGGGGAAGGAGGGAGGAAGTGAGGAAGGACGGAAGGAAGGAAGGGAGGAAGGAAGGAAGGAAGGAAGAAAGGAAGGAAGAAAGGAAGGAAGGAAGGAAGGAAGGAAAGAAGGAAGGAAGGAAGGAAGGAAGGAGGGGAAGGAAGGAGGGGAAGGAATGAGGGAAGGAAAGAAAAAGGGAAGGAAGCAAAGATAAAAAAGAAAGAAAACAAAAGAAAAAGTTCATTCACTATGTAGGGACTTCTATTATCTGGAAAATTCCCCTATGTAGAACAATTATTTCATTCCTCAGCAATAATCTTATTGACTTCTCTAAAAAGGTAAACTTTACCATGTCTTTTGCATTTCAATGGACAGCTTATGTTTTATATATATATATAATTTATATATATATGTATGTGTATATGTATACACATACATATATATATAAAATTCATAAGGCAAAACAAGCATTTCCATACCATAATATAATTTAAAAAGACGATTGCACATTAAACTGCAAGTCCACTATGTACAGCTTGCTATTCCTTTTAAATATATAATAAATTAGGTAAATTTTTCCTTCCTCTACCTAGAAATAGGTACCATTAGATACAAATATGCATATATGTGTAAAGTTATTCTATATATACTTTATCAGTTTTTTTCTCTGAATGTAGGCAGTATCTTTCTTTATATATTCTTTATAGCTAATTTGTGTATAATAATAAAAAATGAGTTTTTTAAAATAATATTGCTGTATAAAATGTTTTCTTGGTTCTGTTCATTTCACTCGTCTTTATTTCCTGCAAGACTTCCCATGTTTTTCTAAGATCATTGAGCTCACTTTTTTTTTTGCTTATTTGTCTCATTTTATTTTATTTTATTTTATATTTTCCTCCAGTTATATTCAATTATTTTTACATTTGCTTTTAAAATTTTTGAGTTCTACGTTCTCTTCCTTGTCCTTCTCCTCACAATAAAGAAACCACACTTGAAGTTTTGCAAAACATTTCTGTGAAAAATTAAGTTTAAAAAAAAAGAGAGAAAGAGAGAATGCTTCAATCTGTATTCAGACACGATCAGTTCCTTCTTTGTATATGGATAGTACTTTGGAGTAGTCATGGATCATTGTACTATGGAGAATAACAGTAATTTTCAGCAGGTCATACTAGAGCATTGCTGTTACTTTGTATACAGTACATTTCACTTTGCTTGAGTTCATGGAGGACTTTCTAGGTTTGCTTGTTTTTTCTTTCTGAGAGTACTCTACTCATCATTTCCCACAGAACAATAATATTCCATCACAAACACTCATCACACTTGATTGTGCCATTTCCCAATTACTGGGCAAAACTCAGTTTCCAATTTTTTGCCCTGAAAAGAGAGCTGCTATGAATATTTTTGGCACATATAGGCCATTTTCCTTTTTTTTTTTTTTTTTTAAAATCTCTTTTGGTATTCACATTTAATAGTGATGTTGTTAGGTAAAAGGATATGAGTGATTTTATAGTCTTTTGGGCATAGATCATATCTTTTGCATATCTTTTGATCATTTATCAATTGAAGCATGGCTATTTTTTTTTTTCATAAATTTGTCTCAGTTTTCTCTGTTTGAGAAATGAGGACTTATCAGAGAAACTTGCTTCAAAGTTTAAAAAAAATGCTAATTATATTCCCATCCCCCACTTAATTTTTCCCTCTCCTTTCGCCCTGTCCATCCTCAAAAGTGTTTTGATACTAATCACTATATACCAATATTCTCTCTCTCTTATCATCATACTCCCATTCTATCCCCCTTCTATTTTTCTGCAGGTTAAAGATACATTTCTATACCCATGTTGAATATGTATGTTTTTTTCTCTTTGGAGCTCATCATTTTTTATAGCACAATAGTATATTCCATCACAATTTTAGAATAAAAGATTTTAATAACACTTGAAATTTGTTTTACCATTTTGTCATTTTTTAAAAGACTGAATTACGCCATGTCTTTAATTTTGATTTAAAGCCTTACATGTCTTTGGCACATACTAGGAAGTACCAGTGTATCTTAGCAACGGAAATATTTAGGGTATTTAATAATTTTTCTGCTATTAAACTTTTCTGATTACATAGCCTTTTATATTAAAATCAGTAATAATCAAAAGGAGAGAATTTGATTAATAATTAAAAGACAATAATCCTAAAACTGAAAATGCATTTTAGACTTTTTCAAGGGTAGTAGTGATGATTTTTTTTTAAACAGTTCTATTTTCGTCAAAGGTTTTAATCAATTTTAAACTAAGGAAATGGGAAAAAGTTGGCCAGGTATTGGGATGAACTTTCTTTCACCAATGGATATGCCTGAAAAAAATTTCCTAAGCTTCTTTATATTGAAGCATCCAGCTCAGAAATCAACTGTTTTTGTTTAGTTAGCTGACTAAATTGCAGCATTATAGATTTAGAAGGGACTTTCTGAAATCATCTGGTGGTACACACCCTACCTTTATACAACTGAATGTCTAAATTGCCCAGCACAACTATCCGCCTCCTTATAAGATCTCATTCCACAAATGTCCAAGTTTCCAGACAGTATAGAAATAAATTTCAAAATGTTCCTCCAAGTAAATGTCCCAGAAAATACATTTAAATCAGTCTAAGCTGAATTAAGCAAAGCCAGAGATAGAATGAATGTAATAAACTTGGAAGCTTTTTCAAGCCAGAAGGTCTCCCAGCTTTGTGAAAGTGACTTGGAGTGCCCAGCTAGAACATTGTAGGGTTTTCTTTAAGATTTTTCCCATTTAAGCTCAGGGAAATTGTTCTGTGACTGAAGTTGTGGGCAGAAACAATGCAGCACTTTGAAAGGAGAGAGACAGAGAGAGAGACAGACAGACAGACAGACAGACACACACACACACACACACAGAGAGAGAGAGAGAGACACCCACACAGAGAGAGACAGAGACAGAGACAGAGAGACAGACAGAGAGACAGAGAGACAGAGACACACACAGAAACAAAGAAAGAGACAGAGAGAGAAAGACAGAGAGAGAGAGAGAGAGAGAGAGAGAGAGAGAGAAACAGAGACAGAGAGTCAGAGAGACAGAGAGAAAGAGAGAGACAAAGAGAGACAGAGAGAGAGACAGAGAGAGACAGAGAGAGAGAGAGAAGAGAGAGAGAGAGAGAGAGAGAGAGAGAGAGAGAGAGAGAGAGAGAGAGAGAGAGAGAGGATCAAGTTTAATGCAATCCTCAATTTTTTTTTTTCTCCAAGGGAGAAAGAACATATCAGCAGCAAATTATATGCATATGGGTGATGATGGCCAATTACATTTTCTATTTGATGAAACATGGGAGTATCCATTCGGCCATTCCATAGATAAGGGATTTCAAACTTCCAAAGCTTTGGGGCATTGTAAAGCTTCCTCTTATCCCCAGGTGAATCTTTCTGGCTGGTACATAATAGAGGTTGGCAAAAAAAAAGTAAAAAAAAAATGGTTTAATCAGAAATATGCACTTTAAGAAATCATCTCTCTTAACTTAGCTCCTTCTTGCAGAATTCAATCAGGCTTAACTTTCAATTACTTTTAAGTCACATTCTTGATCTTCTGAACTTCAGTGCCTTGGATTCCTGGGTCCCAGAAGGATTAGTTTGTGAAGACATAAAAATGTGCTTTCTCTTCAGGATGGAACATAGAAAACACATGCCAAAACCTTAAGAAATAACTAGTCAGGAGGCTAGAGGTAGATCATTCTCTCTTATCAATTCTCCAGTCTTTGCAAGATGAACATTTAAACTCTCCTAGATGGATAGTCTCCTTCTTCTCCTAAAGATCTCCAAGGACTGCTAACCAAAAAGGACCATGTAAGTTTCTCATGACAACCTAAACTGAACTTCACATGCTAGATCAAAGTGACATGACCATAGAGTTACCTTGCCTATTTCTGTTCTTCTGCTTAATTGGGCATTATACCTTTGAGGTCTTTGTACAGATAAGATTAGTTCTTGTTCTCTGAAATTACTGACCCTGGAAGGTCCCTCAAGCCCCTTCCCATTATTGTATACATCCCAAGCCCATTCCCATCATTGTATGCATTTGGTTATTGCTTTGGGGTGTGAGAACAAGAATTTTTTTTTGTTTAACAGCTGCCTGATGACCTAAGTATTCTTTTTGCTTCTGTATCACCTGCTTGCTTTGCTAGTTACAATCCTATATAAATGCTGTTCCTCAGTCATTCTGGATTGAATGATTTGGTAGTCCCATTGGTCAACTAGCTTATTAAACTCTCCACATTAAAAAATTAAAAATCAGTCTCTGTCTTGTCTCAGTTTCTTTGGCATTACCAATACAGTGAATTCTTGCTGGAAGTACCCTTAGACTCTATCTAGTCCAAATCTCTCATTTTAAAATCAAGAAAACTAGCTGGAGGAAGTGAAATAATTTGTCTAAGCTCACACAGGAAATTTTGTCTTAAATTTTAAATCTGAACCAGGTCTCCTGATTCTGGATAATTAGGTGGATAAGAATATTAAGCTATCTTTAACTTTCTCTTCTCCTGGCTTGAACTTGTTCTTTTCATCATTTTTCATGAGCAGATATCCAGTTCTCTGGAATGACTTACATTCAGGCAAAGACAAATAAAATAATCCTTGACTTCAAACTTTGTGACCTGAGACTTGTGTCATATTGTTAATAATAATTAAAGCGCACATTTATATTTTGCTCAATGATTTGCAAAGTGCTTTAAATATAGTATTTCACTTGAACCTTGCAATTATCCTTTGAGGTCAACAATATAAAAAATTATTAACCTCATTTTATGCTAGAAAACTGAGAGACGTTAATATATGCATGGTAACACAGTAAAAGTCAGCTGAGATTTGAACACAGGACTCCTGAGTCTCAAATCCCAATGATGGGACATGGGGGTACAGAAACATTGGACCCCCCCAAGATATGTCAGGGTTTCAGTACTCTCTGCCTATTATAGTCCACCAAATGTTGGGGAAAGGAGATTTTGGACCTCAAAAATCTATTGAGATTTCAGCAAGTTGTGGTCAGGTATCTCAGAAGAACTTGTAGGTTAACACATCTCCAAAATAAGAGACAAAGAATTTATTATCACACTATTGACTGGTAGGCTTAATTTCAAAAGGGAATTTTAGCCACTAACTGGGGGAAATGCAAGGGGAAAGATGTCATTAGGTAGATTAAGTTCTCCAAGAGGAGATAATAAACTCCTAAAACTTAGTTTAGTGATTATGGTACCAGTAGCCTCTTTTATAGGGAAAAAAAATAATCTGTGGCTTGCCATCATAACTTTGTCTTCTGATTGGATAGTGTAACTGTGGAACTTTCAATGCAAGGAATTCAACAAGGAAAAAAAGATCTACTTAAGAACAAAAGGCCCATTTAAGAGAGAATCCTGTCAGTGCTCCTCCCTCAGGGAGTAGTTTGCCTCAGGGAGTAGTTTGGTTTCCAGAGATAGTGTACAGTCATTCAGACTCTCTCTAGTCACTGCCCCTCCCTAGTGCCCTTCTAGTTACATGGGTCCAAGGACTTCATCACTTCACTCTACGATTCTTCAATGCTTTCCATATTCCTAGTTCCTATCTAGGTTCCATTATATTCCCCAATCTGGCTATTAGTTTGAGTCAGGAAGTCTATTGAGGTCAGCCGTCTCAGTAAATTTGCATTTGAATCTACTTATATCAGTTGTATTAAAATGTCATTAGAAATAACAATGTTTTAATGATAAAAATCATAATGATTGAGAGATCTAACATTCCCCAAATGCTTTTTATATGATATCTCATTTGATCCTCACAATAATCCTGGAAAGTAGTTGCTATTATCACCCTTATTTTACAGATGAGGAAAATGAGGATGTGAGCATAATTTGTCCAAAGGCATATAACTAGAATTTGGGGCAGGTCTTCCCGACTCCAGGTCAACCATCTATCCACTGAACAACCTAATTGCCTTTAATGAATATCCATGCCATTACATTCTAATTCTGTGGCAACCTGTGGTATAGAGCTGACCTGAGCTATGCAAGCAGAATGGGCTCTTGCAGGTGCTACTAACTATGAAAGACCCTGAGGTACAGATTCTCTGAAGGATTATACATCTGCCCACCAAAACCTAGTGTAGTTAAATTCATTGATTCTTCTTAACAGATTATTCTTAGGATGGTGATTTTTTTTTTCTTTTTTAACTCACTGAAATTTTTAACGACTTCTAAGTTGAGATCTGTATCTGTAGGGGGGAGAACCCTCCCCAATGAAATTAGATGTTATTGAATTTTGGAACAATTAGCAACAGATGAATGCTTGGCAGATTTTCTGGCTGTGAGATAGCTTGTTTGGATATATAAACCAAAGAGCATTGGGCAGTGGGTCAATGAACCCAGACATGAGTTCCTCTTGCTAGTTGTATGACATTGGGCAAACCATGTAATCTTTGGAGACTTTAATTTCCTCTCCAATTCATGAGGAGGATGGACTAGGTGACCTCTAAAGGTCCCTACTAACTCTTGAATACTCTGATTTAATCGTGATGGTATTCTCTCTTGGTAAACATCATAGCTGCAATGATCTCACAGGCCACTTGTGTGATTGTACTTTTAATTAGATATGAAAAAGCCCATCCTACCAAGAGTGAGACATTTACCAATGACCTGACTCCAACCTGGGATTTAGTTTCCTCAACAAAATATTACAATAGGAGAGATTTGGACACATTGACCTCTAAGATTCTTCCAGCTCTTAAATCTATGGTCTTATGATCCTTCTTTATCATGTAAATCAAATGTTCTGGACTGGGAAGTTATCTGGGCAGCCATTGATAAAAAAGAAAATATCCCTTGGGCTAATAATAAGTTAGAAGTAAAGCAGATGTAAGTCAAATTCCAGGGAGCTCTTTTCTCCCTAAAACATAATTCATAGCTTAAAAAAGCCTCCAAGAAACCTGTGATCCCACTGCTTAAGAGATAAATAAGACTGTCTGAGGAGCCAGACAGGTAAATACATCTCCCATATTGCTCTACTATGGTCCTAAAATTAATCCTGGGACCCTAGTGCCTCCAAATTTCCTCAGGATCCTTAAATGCCAAAGAGAAAAACCATGCTTACAAGAAACCTAAAATTGTGTATGCTGTTCAGTTTGTTTTTCTGAGAATGTCAGTTCAAAGATTTCAGAAAGTTTAATTAATAATTTAGGTACTCTATGATTTCACATTTGTTTTTTTCCCCACTGTGGTGATTCAGCCTCACTATAATTTGGGCATTAGTTGAAAAAATTATTTTACTCTATTGGTTTTTCATTTTATGCCATAGGCTATGGAAGACTAGATACAGAAATACCATCAAAGACAAGTAGCATTTTTACAATTTGTGTTAATCCTTCTATTGTGGTGAGATGCCAATAGCCCCCTGAAAGTTACAGTTTTAAATAGCAATTATTTTAAAACATGTTTCTTTTGTACACCCCTTGTAAATTGGATTATGTTTTCAGAGGCTCCCATGAGCATTAGCCAAAAGCAATAGCTAAGACTTTTCCAGTAATATAAATCATCTTTATAGGTTCACGGGTATTTTATAATAAAGGTTGGGATTTCCCTAATCTTTTTAATGTGAAAATCATGTTTCTTTCTCAACATTAATCCTCCTCCCATTTCTTCGACTCAACTCACATGTTAAATTTATCTAAGCGATCAGCCAATGGTGTACATTAGCAGAAGAGTTGTTTACTTTCTTCTACCAGCCAAACTCTTTTCAGCCAAATTACCTGCAGGTTACTTGTATCTGTCTTCTGACCTTTTTGCTTTATAGGAATCAGGAAACTCAGTTACTGTGGAATGTTGGCAGGGTTTGCTAGGTTTATAAATTATTCAGCTGTCCGCTGTATTAGCTCATAAGAGGAAGCCTGTCTTTGCAGAATATATGGCAAAGATCACAAAAAAACAACTACAGCATCTTTTTCTTTTTTGTTCAGAAAGAATGTTGTATTCAAATGAATATATAAAGAAAAATCTGAAGACCCAAGTTTCACCAGTAACTTGCAGCATGCTTTGTTATTGTGGGCATGTGCAGTTTAGATAGTCATATCCTTGAATTAAAAAATAAAAATTAATGTGCTTGAAATCTAATGTGCTTGAAGTTTCCAGTTCTGAGCCATATCTGAGCCAAATGATAGGAAGCCCCAAATCACTCCACATAGAAGCTCTAGTCAAGTAGTTGGTACCATGGATTGGGAGATAAAATCTCATTAAAATTAGTTTAGGGGCTATGCATTATAGAAAAAGAGAAAACAAAAAATCAAGGAACAAAACAGGATAATTGTTGACACTAATATCTATCTCAGAATTAGTAGAAGTTTTATGATACCTGCAAACATATTAAACATCATTCCACCAAATATTGTTGCAGATTAGGAGGCAAAGATAATTTTGGTATATGGAAACATTTGCAGAACACTACTATATTGATGTCATTTTTAAATATAAAAATGTATTGACATCATTTAGTTTTGTACTTCTTAAAGGCTCCCCATATCCTTCTTCTTTGTCCCTTGCTGTAAATCATCCTGATGTGGTTAGTAGGCAGTGCAGAGAGTTGAGGTGTGAAAATCTCCTTCTGGTTAGCACAGGCCCAAGGTGAAAGAATTCACGAACCTGAAAAGTTTGACTGGCAAAAGGGAAGTTTTATTGTTGGCACTGCAGAAGCCAGCTTTGCTAGGAAGACTGACTTCCTCAGTGGCAAGGTCCTGGCAGAGAAATAACAAAAGGTTTTTATTGAGAAGAGGGTCTCTTTATAGTGGGCAGGAGTCCTGGCAGGCAACTGTGCCAAGGAAAAAGGTTCCTTGACAAGACATAATGCTGCTTCGGACTTCTGCAAAGAAATGAGTTTAAAATTGCCCTTTTTATAAGAGATCAATTGAATAAGATTCCTTCAATGTTATCACTGCCTCCAGTTGAATAAGACCACTTAAGTTTGAGTTAAGTAGAAGTGGTCCTGGACTAATTTTCAACTCAACAGAGGGTGCAACTAGTCCCACCAAGATAACAGAATGAAGGTACTTTATATTGATTCCTTGAGGAATCTCTCAGATTCTCCCAGAGGAGAGTTTCTCCCGTTCATCCCCATGGCTCCATCCCCTCAAGGATGACAATTTCAGGGTTCCCCCATCATTTCCCCCCTTTCAAGTAGTCACCCCCAAATTCATTTGGGGTAAAGGGCAAAAGTCTCTTTTTCTGTAATTGCTTCAAACTGGGACAAGTCATAGAGATATCCTTGAATTCACTTGGGGGTTCATGCCAGGAGGGGAGGTGTGAGATCTGAAAACAGCAGCAGGGTATCTAAGGGGTGTTGTGTGTCCCAATCAGTCATCTCATGATCTCCAGGCTGGAGGAGCTTGAAGCCTAGAGAAAACATATCTCAGGAGCAGATTAAAAGTGGGGTGTTATCCAAGGTTGAGATGGTGATGCTTGGGAATGGGACCTTTTTGCAAAAAATGCATCAGGTCTCATCTGTGGGCTGCCTTAAGGATGATGATGGCCCATCTAATAATTCTGAATGCCCCCACTGCCCATGGAGCTCCCTAGCTGCTGGCACAACTGTAGAATGCTAAGGAATTAATTACTGGCAGTAGGAGAGAAAATTCTAGGAGCAAAAAGTTCTTGTCCTTAGTAAAAGTGTGAATAAAATTGAAAGCAGTTTCATTGGACAGCTGACTGATTGTGGCAACAAGGTTGGAAAGGATATCCTCATGTTCCAAGTATCCTGCCCAGGGGGCTAGCATTACTGTGCTTTTAAGAACTAAAGAACATTTCCCACAAATCCCCGCTTTTGCCTCCTTGAAGGGGTGGGGGCTGTGTTTGAGGTGTTGGCATTGTATACAGTGAATGGAGCACTTAAGTAGCCTAGAGTGCAAGACCAATAGTGCTTGGTCTGAGGACATTTGAAACCAGCCAGAGGGAGAAAGGATGGAGATCACTCTCATTCCCTTCCTCTGTTCCAAAGCTCTAGTCAGATATCTGTTAAGCCTCCAGATATCTATTAATCCTCCCACCAAGCCACTGATGCTGTCATGGTGGAATGAGGGAAAACTTGACCAAGCCCCAGTCTCTTGCTGAAGGGCAGGGCATAGGGGGTGAGAGGTGGGGGTGTGCAGCTTGTCCCCTGTAGGCAGTCCTTCCTCCAGTGCTCCTCCTGCTTAAACTCAGGATAAGGACTGGGGAGTTTAAAGCACAGACTTCTCTGGTTCCTGGAAATAGCAGCCAAGAGTAGGGACTTTTCTCCAAATCTCAGTCTAATTCTGTGGTCTCTCTCCTCAATTATAGCCTGATTCCTATCATTAAAGACTTTAACAGCTGTTTTTAAGGGAGAAATTTGAGGGACCAAATCTGGCTTCTGCAGCTTCCTCCATATATCTGAGGCAGATTGTTTAACATTAAACATTGTTTAACATTTCCCAGGACGGATCAAGGAGGGCATTGGCCTTGGATCCCTTAAAAAGCTGGTTGGGGTCCTCAGAGTAATGGCCAAGTTTCTCTTCAGCCTCGGAGGGATTAGAATCAGAATCTTGAGGAGGAGAAAAAAAGCTGGAAGTCCCAGGATTTAGTTCAGGTGAGAAAAATAGAGTTAAAGAGATATTACTGGACATAAGCTCCTGTTCTGAAAAGATTTAGAAGCCTCCTGATATGGATTGCATAGAGATGCAGAGGGGAGCTCCCTTGTCCCTAGAGGGGCTGGAAGGAGGGAGTTTGATTTCCTTCCAACAAATTTAAGCAGCACCCTACAACGTTGTTTTAATTTAAACTTTTTAGGTTTGACATCTTTCAAGCAGAATTTGTTTCTGCCTAAGAAAGTATCTTTAGAAACAGAGGTGTTTTGTCCCATTTTGCCAAAAAGCCTTAGTTTCCCTCTAGAGATGAAGAGATGACAAAATGCTCTCTGAATAAGGGGGCCTTTTTGTCAGAGAATGCAGCTATTCTCATTCAGGTGTCCCTGAGAGAATTCTTCTGGAGTCTGGGGCTCCTATGATCAAATCTTCCCTGGTATTTGAGTGTCCAGCTACAGAATAAAACAACAAGAAAAGGCTTTATCTTGTCCAGATTTGGGGGGATTTCCCGGTCAGAGGACCAAATGATAGGGTTAGTGGTAGTAAAGAGAGTTGTGGTATGAGAATACCCTTCTGGTTGGCACAGGTTCAACATGAAAGAATTCATGAACCCAAAAAATATGGCAAAAGGGAAGCTTTATTCTGTCGGCACTAGAAGCCAGCTTTGTTAGGAAGACTGATTTCCTCAGTGGCAAGGTCCTGGCAGAGAAATAACAAGAGGTTTTCACTGAGAAGAAGAAGAAGGTCTCTTATCACCTTTTTTCTCATTCCTGGAATAGATTTCCTTGCTTCACCATCTATGACAGGGGTCCACAAGCCAGACGGGGCAGCTGAGGATGATTATCCCCCTCACCCAGGGCTATGAAGTTTCTTTATTTAAAGACCCACAAAACAAAGTTTTTGTTTTTACTATAGTCCAGCCCTCCAACAGTCTGAGGGACAGTGAACTGGCCCCCTATTTAAAAAGCTTGAGGAAACTCCACTTTCCTTTTTTCAAGGTCCAACTCAAATACTGTCTGTCACAAAACTTTCCCTAACCAATTTCTTCTCACCCACTCTGATCCCTTTCCTTTGGTGAGAGTAATAACCTCCTCTTCAAATTCTTAAACCCTTTTCCCCTGGACCTTTCTTTATGCCATTTTCCTTTGTGTTTGGATTCTTTGTGCCTTTCCTCTCTCCTCTTTCCATAGTATTTAATGATTTTGAAGGTGGGGACTACATGTTACCTTTAGCAGGTAGGACAGTGCCTTACACATTTCAGGCACTTAACATATTTGTTGACTAACTGAATAGCAAGAAATTCTTTCTTCTTTCTTTCTTTCTTTCTTTCTTTCTTTCTTTCTTTCTTTCTTTCTTTCTTTCTTTCTTTCTTTCTTTCTTTCTTTCTTTCTTTCTTTCTTTTCTCTCTCTCTCTCTCTCTCTCTCCTCTCTCTCTCTCTCTCTCTCTCTCTCTCTCGCTTTCTTCCTTTCTCTTGAGATTTTGCAAATTATAAGAATGTCTATTAAGGAAGATTTATGAACAAAACAAGAAAATTATAAGCTTCCTAATGTTCTCGGAATCAATCTTGGTTCTATATGCCAACTGAAGAGAACTTTTCTTTCTCAATACTCTTTCTTTTTGATTAAGCCTTTTCTACCAGATCTTTTTCAAATTAAATCATGTATTGTTCTTTCATTGGTTTATTCAATCTGGGAAGTAAGTTTGATGCCTCATTTTCACAGATGTCTCCCCCATCTTTAGATTCACATGTGGACAACCAGGATGTAAGAGTAAGTAACCACTTACCTTCTAGGATTGTCAAATAGACAAGTTCTTTCTTCTGGACTTCAGGCATTCTATCCATATTTGTCAGTGTTTATCTCATCCTTAAATTCACTAGCAACTAGTTTAGAGAAGCCCTGTTATTGCTTCTTGTTTCTCTTGGTAAGACTCTTTTCCATCTGGTCTTGCAAGTTCTCTGCCCTTGAGCTTCCAGCATTCTGACATATAAAAGGATATTGAGAATCTGAAGAAGGGTAATCATGATGGTGAAGGATTTTGAGTTCATGCCAAGAGGCAATTGAAGGGAATAAGATGTTTAGTCTGGAGTAGAGAGGACTTAATGGGGACTCAGCAGCTATCTTCATCCTCTCAAGCAACAGGACACCGAATTAGAAGCAATGTGTGGAGGTTGCAAAAAGACAAATTTAGGTCAGAAAGAATGAAATTACTTTCTACCAATTAGAATTATCTGAGAGTATAATGGGTTATCCTGGGAAATAGTGCATTCTCCCTCACTTGAGATGTTTGTTCAAAGACTGGAAGTCCATTTGTCAGCTTTATTGTCCAAGAGGTGTTTTTATACTAGCTGGACTAATTACTAGATGGCCTTAGAAGTCTCTCCAAGTCAAGAAGAGCCTGTAATTTTGTGATTCTGCTTCCCTCATCCTTGGGTGATATTAATATTATCACTATGACCCTATCTTGCTCATTTTTTCTCTCTGCTCAGCCTGACCCAAACAAACTCCACAGCTATATTTTTTCAGCTGACTGCTATGGGTAACAAGATTTCCTATTCTACCTACTACCCTAGAGTAGCATTGGTCTTGAGGTCTGTGAGCATGAGGCTAAATCTTTCTGAATCCCACTCATTGATCCTTGATGTCTCTATGTTGCTCCCAACATTCTATCTCTTCCCAGAATTTCTATGTAATTCACCCCCATCCCACTGTCTGATTGTTTTTTTCTCCACTGTATTTAACTTGAAATCCTTGAGGTTTTCTTCTGGTCGTGGAGAGATCCCTAGTTTCCTATCTAAACTGTTAGATTTACATATCTCTGGTCTTTTAATGTTTTGGGGATCTTATTGCTAGAATGAAATTATGGTTTCAAAACCTCTCAACCCAATGGCATACTTTTTCATTTATACTAGAAATGGTTCATTTATACTCAAGAAGTGCCTATCAATGGAATTTTTCTCTTATTCATAGGGGCAGGACCTGGCATAGTAGTACAAGTATGTTACAATTACCAAATTACATACCAGTCATTCAAATGACTTTTCTCTAGCAATGTCATTGTTTAAAAAAAAAAAAAAGGGTCACTGAAACTAACTGTAATTTTATTTCCAATTATAATTTCTTCATATTATTTTTGGTTTAGGAAACTGGTTCCATTTGAGATACTCTAAAAAGAGACTGACAGATTAACCCCAATTATACCTTCTGAGTTTCAACTAAATCGAGAAAAAAAATTAGTCCTCTTTTTATCACAAAATAGAAAGAAATTATAGAGAAGTGTTATGTCATCTCATAACTAAGGAAGGGAGAAAATAAAGCAAACTTTTGTCACTAAAATGGAGCAGGGTTGACTGACTAGTAAAATAATTAGGGACCAAATCTCTGATGAGTACAGCCAATTTTACAATGGAAACCAATCAGATTAAATCGACATCAGATGCTACAATTATGTTCCACAACAGATGTATAACAGAAAAGCTGGTGCACCTGTTTTGTTCAAAGCAAAACTAGACTGCATTTAGTTTGAGAAGCAGAGGGTGACAGTAAAGCAGGGCTTCTCACTGAACTTGTTTCATTGAGAAGGCATCTCAGATTTCCTTTTTTTTAAAAAAAATAATTGTTATTGATAACTTCTATTTTAATTTCTACCAGTATATAACATCTCTAAAAATATGGACAAGACTCAATTTAACAGAGTAGTACAAAGCTGTCAGTTGTATTTCCTGAATGTTTTGTTGCTGGCTGATGTCATCATCATATACATGCAACAAGTCAAGATTTGTATTACTCTTTTGGTTCTGACACCCCTTTCCAACTTGCTCCCTCCACAATTACTTAGTATCACAGATCTGCCCAACTTGAAATGACTCAACTAGAGGGCTTGATTTCCTGGCTGGGATTTCCATTTCATGGGAGACCCCAGTCACTCATGCCCAAATCAACTCACTCTCCAGATTGCTCTACTTTCTTACCACCAGCCTTACTTCAATATAGGTACTCTTTTCAAGCCCCCACTTCCTTTAGGAACCATATTGCTTTCTGGCATTTGTAGGCCCAAAATTGTATATTTGGCACATAAATGCTTGATAAATGCATGCATGTAAGTATCCCTCTATCTATCAATATCTTGAGCTGAAAAGTACTTCAGAAACTATTTATTCCAATGACCTCATTTTATGTGAAGAACTTGACTCCCAAGAAGGCTAAGTGAAATCACTTAATCAAGGTTACTTGAATTGTATGTTACAGAGATATGATTTGTACCCAGATCCTCTGACTCCAAAAAAACCATAGTTTTTTTAGTTTGTCTAATTCTACCTTCCCCTCTGCTTCCTATATTTCTAAACCTTCCTATATTTCTCTGTATTTTTCATTTTGCATTTCCTTAGAGCATAATAACATTTAATCACATTTATTTTTGACAGTTCGCTTACTCAATGATATTCCAGTCACTGAGTATGTAGTTTCTCTTTTGGGAGCTATTACATGCATATTATTATTATTATTACTATGTATATTTTATATATTTAGCATTACCATGAATATTTTTGTTCAAATGGGTCTTTTTCTTGTTAGTAACTTCCATAAAATATAAATCTACAAATGAATTTGCAGAGTCAAAGAGCATGAATTTTTTGTAACTTACATTGTATAATTCCTTCCTGGGAAGGTACATTGCTTTTCTAGAGTAGGAATGCTAGGTACAAGAAAAGACAGAGAAAAACCTCTCATTTTCGTTAGCATTACAATTTTCACGTGAGGCTGAAAAAATGGATTTATATTAAAATTTATTTGGCAATTTGGCAATTAGGGGAATTTGGGTCATGAAGCTAACCACCATTGTCTTTGAATTTCCTTTAAACAAATCAGTTGACCAAAGCTCATGTATGAATGAAACCTGCAAAACTGGGGACTGTGATAAAGACATAACAAGGGCACCATGTTGCCTTTTGGGAATGAGACCCTGGGAACATCTTCAAAGGAAGACCCAGAACTCTATACTCAGAGATAGTCAGAAAAATCTTATTTCAGAAGACTAATGAAATCATTTACTTCTTAGGATTTTCTAGTCATAGAATCGCAAGAAGGGAAACATTTCTCTCACAATGTCAGAAGGATTTGTGATACACTAGTTAAACAAAGAGTTCTGAATTTACACAGCTAATTATGTGTTTTCCTTATTTTATAGATAAAAAAGTAGCTGATAGACCTGGAAAATGGAGTCAAGGAATAGACCTATTTAAAAGAACAGAACCCCAGTGCCAACTCTGTTTTAGCCCAAGACAAAGGAAAGCTTCAAAGTTTCTCTTGAGTTCAAGAATCATACAATTATGACTGTAATTAATTAGTGATTAATAGAGAATAAAATAATTAAGGCATTTTTTTAAAGGAACAATCCCCAAGAGATAAGCTGCATTACTAATGAAAACAAGTGCACTACAATTTGGCTTGAAACATTTAAAAATACATCCTTCTGATGAAAATAGAGAGATACCATTTCATTAATCTGCTAATTTCCTTTATAAAGGCTTTTTTGTACTCTCTATTCTTCTAAAAGTCAAAATCTCCATTTCAATAGAATATGTTTAAGAGGAGGTGAAAGGAGGAATAAATGAATACCTAAGTTTAAATTTATTAAGATTTGCTTTAGTGACAGGTTAAAGAGCCCTTTTATGTGTCTTTAAAAAAAAAATATGTATGGAGCCTAACTTAACTCTGAAAAACAGGATTGGCATCTCATTCAAATTGCTGGAACAGGATTCACTTTTATCTGGCCATTTCAACGGGCTTAAACTGTCACTGTCAGAGCAACAAATGGCTTTTGCTTCCAGACATGCAGAAATTGCTCCTGCAGCCTACTTCAGTCTGGAAAGTCAGGCTTTGGATAATTTAACTCTCTCCTCTCCAGCTTCTTCTGATTGATAAGAGGGTGGGTGAGCCATGAATCTCATAGGAAAGGAAGATTGTTATTGTTTGTTTTTCCAGATCCATCAGAGACAGCAAATGACCTAGAAGGATTTTAATGGAAAATTGCATCAATAAAGAAACATTTCAGTACCTAGTTTTGTGCCAAGTGTTGTCATAGGTACTGGAGATACAGGGATAAAAGTGACTCACATTTCTTAACTCAACTCCTTCCACTCCCCAATGTTTTCCCATAGGGCTATTTGTTTTTCTTTCTTTCTTTCTTTTTTTTTTTTTGGCTGAGGCAATTGAGGTTAAGTGACTTGCTTAGGTCACACCTAGAAAGTGTTTAGTGTCTGGAGGTTAGATTTGAACTCAGGTCCTCCCGACTTCAGGGCTGGTGTTCTATCCACTGCACTACCGAGCTGTCCCTTGTTTTTTGTTTTGTTTTGTTTTTTTGCGAAAAGATTTCTAAGCTCTGCACAGTGACTTTCACATGATAGATATTTAAAGAATGCTTGCTAAATTAAATTCAAGAGTTGCTAGAAAGTGAGTCAATTAGTCAACAAACATTTATTAAATTCCTCCTGTGTATCAGACACTGTCCAAAGTACTGGAGAAAGAAAGAAAAAAGAAAATTAATCCCTACTCTTAAGGAATTCACAAACTAATGGAAAGACAACATGCAAATAATTACATCCAAACAAGATATATATACAAAACAAATTATGAATAATCACTTGAGAGAAGGAACTAATTGTAATGAGAATTAGCAAAATTCAAATGTGGGATTTTATCTGGAATTTGAAGGGAGTCATAGACAGCAAGAGATGGAAGGAAAAGGATGATAATTCTAGGCATGAGGAAAAATCATCTTCACGAGTTCAGGTCTTAGACACTTACTGTCTGATCCTACACAAGCCACTTTAGCCCTATTTGCCTCAGTTTCCTTATTTGTAAAATAAGCTGGAGAAGGAAATGCAAACTCCTGCAATATCTTTGCCAAGAAAACCTCAAATGAAGTCATGAAGAGTCACATTTGAAACATGTCACCAACACAGCATCTTTGATAGTTTTGGCAGAATTGACAAATGGAATTTATTTTCAGCATTTTGCTAAATATTTTTGTTATCCTCTTAGGTACTGCTAGGTCCAGAACCGGCACTCAGTGCCTTCATGCTACTTTTCTGTTGCTTAGAGTACTCCACTGTATTGGAGCAGCTACTGGCATGGTAGATAGAGCACCAAGCATTGAGTCAGGAAGACCTGAGTTCAATCTGCCCTCTGATGCACACTGGCTGTGTGACACTGAGAAAGCCATTTAGGCTCTGTTTGTCTCAGTTACTTCATCTCTAAAATGGGAATAATAATAGACTTACCTTGCAGGGTTGGTATAAGGATCAAATGACATAATATTTGTAAAGTACTTAGAATACTATATCCAGCATATAGTAAGTACTGCATTAATATTAGTATTTTATTTATTATTATTTATTTATTTTTTGCTGAGGCAATTAAGGTTAAGTTACTTGCCCAGGGTCACACAGGTATAGGAAGTGTTATGTGTCTGAGACTAGATTTGAACTCAGGTCCTCCTGACTTCAAGTCTGGTACTCTATCCACTGCACCACCTAGAGACCCCCAATATTGGTACTTATTATTGTGTTCTTGCCTGCAACCATTCCCTTCCTAATCCAAGGCCTCCTAAACCAGATAATCTCCTTCAACCTCATCAAAACTAACCTTCCATTTCTTCAAGATCCTTTTCTTTTCTATGATGCAAACTCTATTTAGAAAATTAATTTATGAAACTGTTTCCACTCATATGAAAGAATGTTCCAAATCACTCTTGATCAGAGAAATGCAAATTAAGACAACTCTGAGATACCACTACCTACCTGTTAGACTGGCTAAACTGACAGGAAAAGATAATGATAAATGTTGGAGGGTTTGTGGGGAAAACTGGGACACTGATGCATTGGTGGTGGAGTTGTGAACACATCTAGCCATTCTGGAGAGCAATCTGGAATTATGCCCAAAAAGTTATCAAACTGTGCATACCCTTTGATCCAGCAGTGTTTCTACTGGGCTTATACCCCAAAGAGATACTAAAGAAGGGAAAGGGACCTGTATGTGCCAAAATGTTTGTGGCAGCCCTGTTTGTAGTGGCTAGAAACTGGAAAATGAATGGATGCCCATCAGTTGGAGAATGGTTGAGTAAATTGTGGTATATGAACGTTATGGAATATTATTGTTCTGTAAGGAATGACCAGTGGGATGAATACAGAGAGGACTGGCGAGACTTACATGAACTGATGCTGAGTGAAATGAGCAGAACCAGGAGATCATTATATGTAATGGGCTGAGGCTTGAGTTGATGCACTGAGGTCCCAAGCACGTGAGGCTAACTAGTAATTGGACCATACTCTATTAATATATATGCTTGGAGAAAGAATGGCCCCCACCCACTCTTTGTGCAAGTCCTGATGTGTTGTATAGGAAATGACTTTTTTGGTGGGTGGGGGCAGGGGAGTGGAAAGGGAAGCAGAAGGAGAGACTGCTGGCTGGCGTTTTGTCACAGCTGCTCACATTGCTATCCCGGAGGCTCTTCACCAATTGTAATGCCGGAGAAACTGAGGCAGGAGAGAGATTAGAGAGTTTTAATATTTTTATTAATGGGAGAGTAAGATTGACTGGACAGGACTCTTGTCTCAGATTATCCAGTCAGACAGAGATAAGTATACTGGGACCAAGGAATCCATATTGGTCCCAGGGCTGGAGGACCCAAAGAATCCAGTGTCCAGCATACAGCTGCCAGATGCCATTCTCCAGCCATGAATGGAGGAACCCCAACTTCTTAAATACCTTTTTGGAGACAAAGAAGAGAAAGGGAGGGAAAGTTTTTTTTTTTATCAGGGAGGGGAAGCCATAAAACCTAAAAATTCCAGAGACAAAGAAGTAAAGATATCATGGGTTGGTCTTGGAATATTCTAAAGGAATATTGTAAATCCATAAAAGAATCAGGAGATCTACTCTTTTATCTTGCTAATTCATAACCCAAGAGCGAATAATCCTTAGTTTTACTGGGTCAGAGACAGAACAGTTAAGGTAACTGAGACAGGGAAACTGAGTCAGGACAGTTAAAGAAAACTGTGGCATAACATTCCACACTCTTTCTCCTAAATATTCAAACCTTTGAATCTTAGCACCTTCCTCTAGATACCCAGGAGGTCTTTGACCCACCTTATGTAAAGCAAATGAGCCAAAAATAAAACTAGAAAAATGTAAGGACTTATATGGCAAGAGCAAGTCTCTCCCTGATAAACCCAGAGTTAACAGCTGTACAAAGGCTCCCTTGTTGCAAAGCATGTCAGGCCCTCTCCAGTTCTGGAGCACCACCTCAGCCAGAGAATCCAGTTTGAGATGGACAGTTAGGTCTGTGGTCATTTGTGCACTTAACTCCGTCTCTGCTTACAAAGCAGCAGGGTCCAAGGCCCAGTCAGAGAGGCAGCCCTCTCCATGGGGGAAGGATGAGGCTTGTAGTACTCCACCCATCCCCACCCAGAGAAACAGGACTGCTATTAGAATACAGATTTCTGAACAGATTATGCACAGTTAGACCATCAAGGCAGGCAAACTCCAAACTTTTTAGGTGCCTCAAGCCAAACTTCAAGGTCCTTTGAAATGCTGAAATACTTAATGAACTGGGGTTACAGGAATGGAAAAACCGATCAGAGAGACTGCCAGTGTCACGACAGGTGTCTGATTTCTAAAACTTTTCTAAAAAAATAATCCCAAAAACTGAGTCTGCCAGGGAAATTTTAACAAAATAAGGGATTCTAAAACTAAAGCATCCAAATTCAATCTGAACTAAGTGAGATAGGGGGTGGGGCAGAAATGCCTAAGGCAAAATGAATAGGAGCTAAGGGTTCCCATTCTTTCAGGTATTTTGAACTGGTCCCAGTATACTTATCTCTGTCTGACTGGATAATCTGAGACAAGAGTCCTGTCCAGTCAATCTTACTCTCCCATTAATAAAAATATTAAAACTCTCTAATCTCTCTCCTGCCTCAGTTTCTCCGGCATTACACTCCGATCCCCCTCTGCTAGCTGGCTTCCTGTCACAGCTGCCCATATTGCTATCACAATCCTTCTTTACCTCTACTGAGAATAAAGATTGAAGATTTTTCCCTTAATCGGAATTCCTGACTCCAGCTGATTTTAAATATGTGGTCATCACAATTATATACTTTAATAATGATACTGTTTGAGGATATATTCTGATGGAAGTGGATCTCTTCGACAAAGAGATCTAACTCAGTTTCAATTGATCATTGGACAGAAGCAGCTACACCCAGAGAAAGAACACTGGGAAATGAATATAAACTTCTTGCATTTTTGTTTTTCTTCCCGGGTTATTTATATCTTCTGAATCCAATTCTCCCTGTGCAACAAGAGAACTGTTCAGTTCTGCACACATATATTGTATCTAGGATATACTGTAACCTATTCAACATGTAAAGGACTGCTTGCCATCTGGGGGAGGGGGTGGAGGGAGGGAGGGGAAAAATCGGAACAGAAGTGAGTGCAAGGGATAATGTTGTAAAAAATTACCCTGGCATAGGTTCTGTCAATAAAAGGTTATTTTAAAAAAAAGAAAATTAATTTAATCTATGAATAAATTGTGGCTTAATGAATCCCCCCCACCTCCTTCTAGAACATCACATTTTATTTGAATGAGTAATGTAGGCATTCCAGGTGATATTTGGAGGTAAGGAAGTCTTCCCTAGAGCCCATCAAAACACACCAAATTGATCATGATCACCTATTTCATATATTTTAAAAAACATAGTACACAGTACCAATGCATGGGATAAATAAAAATCTCAAGAACTAGAGATGTCTGAATGTGTGCCTTAGGAGGTAGTGAGTCATTGTAAAGCTTCAGGAAAGGGGATGATGAATTTTCAGGCATATGTAGATGGGATTCATACTTCAGGTATGGATTGAACTAAATGACAATAATAAAAATATTAAACATTTATATAATACTTTAAGATTTGCAAAAATTTACATACATAATCTCATTTGGTCCTTATAGCAATTCTCTGTGTTAGATGCTACTATTATTTCCTTTTACAGATTAGGAAATAATCTGTAAGGCTCAGAAAAAGTTAAATAATGTATAGAAGTTCACATAGTAAGTTCAGAGCCACAGTTTGGACTTAGGTCTTCCTGATGACCTTCCTGATAATATCCTATCTGCACATCCAACTTCTTGGGTCTCATCTAATTCTATTATCCTGTGGTTCTATAATTAGGAAGATGGACATATACATTGATGATTATTAGGGTCCTTTGAAGTGGATCACAAGTTTTCATTATAAGTCCTGAACCCCCTAGATTCATCTTCATTGTCTCAGTCAGTTTTATTCCTCTTCCTCTTCCTCACTACAACTCCCAATCCAAGTTGATCCATTCAAGGAAAAAAAAAATTGGCAGTTATTACGATGTATTTTGTTTTACTTCAAGATTTAAAATATTATGTTGATGAAATTAAATGCCTTCATTGATCCCTTTTAAAGCTGAAAAAGAAAAGCCAAATAACACTTATTTTTCTGTCCAGCTGCCATTCTGAGCCAAGGCAATAAAAAAATGACTATCAGCCAAGATTGTAAGTGCACAGATATTTCAGGTACACCATTCCTAGTAGCTTGTGGGCTCTCATTCTGGATGGCAGAATTTGTGAGAAGGCAAACCATTAAGCCAATGTCAAGATCCAGTTGTTTCTAATGTTCTTCATTAGTATCTAAGTCATTTCCACACACTCTACAATTACCTTAGTTGGTTTTTTTCTTTCATGGATATAAATTATAGGAAAATAAATCCAGTTTTAAAATGTTGAGGCTTTTTTTTTTTCACCTGAACAGTAATAGTTGCTGTCTCTGCCTATATGTGAGCTTCAATACCCTGCAGCATAGAAACTATTTTTAAAATAATCCAAAACAAAACAAACAAAAACTGTCTTGCTTTTCAAAATGTTTTGCATTAAAAAATACTTCCACATGAGTTACCTATAATTAAGTACATATTTTGCCCCCAAGCCTCACTTCCCTAACCAGATGGTTATTTATTTCTGAGATGTTTGACCCAGTATTTTTACATTTTTAGTCTAATTCTCGAATGTGCCCAATTTGATAAAAGTCACTGTCAATGAATAAATTACATTTGAAAATATGTGGACAAAAGGAATATTTTATTGAAAGTAATGACTGAACAAAACAGTTGGGTAAAAAAGTATCTGATATGAATTGCTTCTGATGTGAAAATTAATTTTTTACACTTGTAATTCATTTAAATAAATGAAATAATAAGTACCATTCAAGTCTAATAATTTTCAAATGACAATAGACAGTTTTTTGCATGGTTCTTCCTTTCCTGGAGAATTCCCCCAGCTGCGAAGAAAAAAAGGTGATATTGGGCAAGTATAGGTGAAGAAAACTCTCCTGAATAGACAACTAACGTATGAAAATTTAACAAGAATTCGCAAATGGAGCTATCAATTATCAGTGTGAGACTTGAAGCCAATTGCAAAAATGAATTCATAACCTTAGCTGTTTTTAGAGATTTTGTTTAATTGTTTGTCACTTCTATGTATAATTCCCAGTATTTATCTTATACTGAGAGGAGGAACATGCTGTTTAATTAGCATATTTATGCCACAAATGCCATGAACTTAGAAGTTGCCCATAGCCAATTTCTTTCTTTTTCTAAAACCTCCATGACCATGATATAGTTTGAAGAGGTTAAAATACATCAAATTGATCTAGTGAGGAAAGAATTACCCTCACAAAGTTTTCTTCCTGCTAAATTGAAGAAAGAAATCATCTGTTCTTGAATGATGAGTCTTGACTTTTCTATTATTTTTACCTTTAGAGACATACTGGGCTATAGAAAGTCCTTTCTATAAAATATTTCTGTTTGAAACTAAAATGTGACAAATAATGTGAAATACATTCAGAGAATTTGGAACTTTGTAAAGCCAAGAGTGAATTCATATTGGACTTATATAAACAAAATTTATAGGGGCAATATTTAATTTGATTAAGAAAATAACCTGCTTTAGAATGTCCTTAAACATTATAGAAGCATTTAATGGAGTATACTTTCTTCAAGAATGGACTGTTTCTTTTTCTGTATTTGTGTCCTTGTCACTTCAAAGGAACTTAAATGAATACTTTTCAAATTGTATACTATTATATAATAATGTTTCAGATTTTTAAAAGGATTTATAATCTAGGAAAAAGACTGCTATCATTTTCATATGAAGTATAACTATCTAATAATGAAACCTAATTTTGTTTTTACTTTTTATCAACCACAGCTTACTGCCCAAATTAGTGTGGTCCTTCATGTTTTTGGACATTAAATACTATTCTAATGATGTAGCCATTGTTTTGAACATTGTTAGAACTTCTCAATGAGAATTCTTATGATTAATGCTATATTTACTTGGAATACTTTGCCAGATACCAGAGGTCTGAGTTTTCTTCCTGTTAGCAGTTGTGCATAGCCTTCACACTCCCATACACTATCTGGGGTTACTTCCTCTCTGAGTATGATTATGCTCACTTGGGGTAAACCATTCTAGTCAATAGGGACCTTTCATGGGGGACAATTGGGAATTCCTTCTACTCACAGAAAAGAAACCTGGAATCTCAATTTCCTCTGAAACCACAGCATGGTTTGTCCTTAAGATTGATTAACAAGGTTTCTCTCTTCCTCCCTCCTCCATTGTCCTTCTCCTTCTTTGCCTTACTACCTCCACTTAAGTACATTTATTCATGAGTATCAGAGTAATTCCTTACTATAAGTAAGTCTGCTCTAAGTCTTATACAGGCACATCTCATCACAGACCCCAAAAGCTGTTTCCGTTTGATCACCCATACTATCCATGACCTGAAATGAATCAAAGAATTCAAAGGGATATAGCATTGGTTCATAAATTGATTTCTCCTCCCCACTCTGCAAAGGTTTTAAATAAGAGTTTTATTGTTTTGTTTTTGTGAGACAATTGGGATTAAGTGGCTTGCCAGGATCACACAGCTAATAAGTATTAAGTGTCTGAAGCTGAATTTTAAGTCAGGTCTTCCATTGTTTCACCTTATGGTTGCAAATAATGTAGGATTTTCCAAAAGACTTTCTCTAAATGGCTAGTAGTCATTTGGGTTGGTAAGTTTAGGTTTGTTGTTTGGGACCACTCATTATTTTATAGTCACATATTCTTTTAAGACAAAACTAGTTTTATCAAGTTGAGCATGTGCCTTCCTCAATAGTTCTGGTGCAAATAATTATAGTTAGAATTTATACAATCTTTTATGGCTTATTTCATTCAATTCTCATCTCAACCAGATGAGAGAATGCTGTTATTGTTCCCATTTTACAGACAAGGAAATTGTGACTGAAAAATTAAGTTAACTTACTTAATGTCACATAATTAGGAAGTATCTGAGGTCATATGTGAAATCTGATATTTCTGACTTAATCCCATCACTTCTTGACTATTTCCTGGAATCTTGCCTGTTATAATGGTTAAGGGATAAATATAGTCATGAGCTGGAGCAAAGAACAGGACTTTCCAAGGGCTGATTCCAATGCAGGAAATAAGAAAGAGTGTCTCTCAGAGAAATGTAAATTATATGTTCATAATGTGTTATTTTAAATTATGACATCAACTGGGGAACAATCAACAAGCATTATTTATTACTTGCTATGTGTCAAACAGTGATAGGCAATAGGGGTCCCAAGTTAAAAATGAAATAGTCCTTGTCCACAAGTTTACATTCTATTGGGGATGTTGATACATATAGAAAGATATATGCAAAACATATTAAAAAATAAAGGTAATTTGGGGGAGAAAAGCTCTAAAATCAATGGGGATCAAGAAAGACTTCATGCAGATGATTGTAGTAAGCTAAATTTTGAAGGAAACCAGAGATATTAAGAAGCAGAGTTGAGCAACGAGTATATTCCAAAGAATATAGTCCAAGGAGGAGATAATCAATATCAAAATAGAAGATGGAGAATTAAATGTGAAGGATTTTCCTGAACCACATAATGTGAAAGGAAAGTAATTATTATTGCAGTAATGCTGGAGTGGTAAGTTGGAGCCAAGCTAAGAAGGCCTTTAAATTCTAGACAGAAGAATTTGTGTTTGATAAATAAAGCTAACAGGGAGCCCCTGGTGTTTGTTAAGTGGAAGAGGGATTTGACTCTTTGTTTTAAGAATATCACTTTGGTAGCTGTATGGAGGATGGCTGGGGAAGCTGGAGGTCAGAGGCAAGGAGAACAAGATTGCAATGTTTCAGTTAAATGAAGATAAAGATCTGGACTATAGTGGTGGTTGAGAGAATAGGGAAAGGGAGATAATGGGAGAAATGCTACAGAGGAAGGATCAAATAAGTTTGGGAACTGATTGGATAGATTCAGTAAGAGCAAGAAAGAGCAAGGGGTCAGAAGTAGAAAAAAATCACTTCTAAAGGATGAATATATAGTATCATCAAGAAGATAATTTAAACTCTTTGAGGGCAGGTATTGTTGCTTTGTTTTTTTCCCCTATACCCCAAGACCATAGCATAGTGTGCATAGTAAGCATCTGTTATCTATTTGCAATATCACTGCCTACAATATAAATATGGATGGTCCATCTTTTTTGGGTGATTCAATTAATTACATACATACCATTATGTAATTACATAATTACATAGTCTGAATAATAGGTGTCTTTCATCCATTTGATTTTTTAGTGAAGTTAATAAAGGTATAATCTTTTAAAAATATTTTATTTTTTCCAATCAAATGTAAAAACATCTTTTAAAATTTGTGTTTTTAAAATTTGAATTCTACATTCTTTTTCTTTTCCCCTCCTTCTTTTTCCCTATCATTGAAAATGCAAGCTATTTGATATAGATTCTACATGTAAAGTCAAACAAAACAGATGTCTGTTTTAGACATATTGTGAAAGAAAAAAAAGAGTGCTATTGTTTTTTTAAGTATGCTTTGATCTGAATTCAGACTTCATCAGTTCTTTCTCTGAAGATAGATAGAATTTTTCATCATAAGGTCCTTCAGAATTATCTTAGATCTTTGCTTTCACTGCTGCATAGCTAAGTGATTCACAATTGTACAATATTGCTGATATTATGTATAATGTTCTGCTTTTGTTTATTTCATTTTGTTTCACTTCATATATGTCTTTCTATGTTTTTCTGAAGGGCATTCTGTCCATTATTTCTAATAGCATAATAGTATTTCATCACAATCATATCATGACTTGTTCAACCATTTGCTGGTTCAGCCATTCCATTGACATCCTTTCAATTTCTAATTATTTGCCATCACAAAAAGAACTGTTACAAGTATTTTTGTACAAATAGGTCCTTTTCCTTTCTAAAGAAAATCTCTTCGGCATATAGGCTGAGTATGTATTGCTGGGTTAAAGAATATACACAGTTTTATGGCTTTTGTGCATAGTTCTATAATGCTCACCAGAATGATTGGATCAGTTCATGACTCTACCAATCATGGATTAGTGTCTCAATTTTCCCACATCCCCTCAAATATTTTTCATTTCCTTTTTTATGTCATATTGACAAATCTGATAGGTGTGAGGTGGTAAAGTTTTAATTTGCATTTCTCTAATCAATAGTGATTTAAAGCATTTTTTTTCATGAGATGGCTTTGGTTTCTTCCTTTGAAAAGTGCCTATTCATAGTCTTTGACCATTTATAAATTTTAGAACGAGTTAAATCTATGTAAATTTAACTCAGTTATCTTTATATTTGAGAAATTAGGACTTTTTCAGTCCTGATGTAAAAAAATTTCCCCCTAGTTTTTTATTTTCCCAAGTAACCTTGGTTGCATTGGTTTTGTTTGTGCAGAGCCTTTTAAATCTGATGTAATTGAAACCATCCATTTTACATTCTATAATGCTCTCCATCTATTGTTTGATCATATGTTCCTTTCTTATCCATGGATCTTTGTCCTGTCCGGCAGGACAATAACAGTGGGTCATCGAGTGGAGCCAGGGCTGAAGGGGAGCAAAGGTGCTGTAAGACAATCAGTCTGTAAAGCCTACGGCTTGGGGACAGGATCGGAGAGACAGAGAGGCAACTCAAGATTTAAGATGGTGAATGTCTCTGTTTAATGAATGAAGAGAGTTTAATTAAATAGGATTTCAGAGTGGGGGGTTACAATGAGAAGAATGTCGGACCATAGGTGTGGCGGAAATCCTAGAGTATACTGTTATCTAGATTTTGGGCGGAGATGACCGATTTCTTGGGACACACATTATCTAATCTTCAGGAATTTAGGGTGTATGCTAATCTTAGCTCTTTGTCTCCTGCGTCCAAGGACATGGCAATGTTCAAGGACATGGTCTCTTGGCATATCCTCAAGAGTGGTCTCTGGCATATCCTCCTTTCTTTATTATTTAAGGGCGGGAGGCCTGTCTTAGGCTATGTGGCCGGCATCCATATTCAGTACCCAAGTAATCCGACCTTAAAAGGCCAGAAAAGGGCAGGACCCCTGTCTTAGGCTATGTGGGCGGCATCCGTCCCAGCACCCCAGCATCAAACTTCCGGGGTGTGCTTCTGGAAAACGGGCCCACAATAATCCCGTCATTGGGTGTTCCTGCAGCCAGAGGGTATGATGATCCTGAAATATGGGGCCACAATAATCCCGTCATTGGCTCACCCACAGCTTAACTACCGAATGCGAGGGGGCAATACCTGAGACCAGACCTTGTATGGATATGAGGAGGAGGTGGGGCAAAAGTGCTTAAGGCAAAGTGAATAGGAGCTAAGAGTTCCCATTCTTTCAGGTATATTGAAAAAATATACCAGTTTCCCCAATGTTCTATCTCTACCTCCCCTTTTCAAATGACCATTCCCAATATAAATCCCAAGAGCAAATCAAAATCCCTATACATAACAGACTAATACAGTAGCATTTCCTTAAAAGCCCTCAAACATAACAGCAATAATTACATAGTTTTAACAAATCCCATCCCAAATCTTAAAAACACACAGTAATAGATGATCCAGATAAGGTTTAACAGTCAGTCATCAACCATTCCCAAGGTCCCTCATATCAGTCCAAAGTACACTCGATGCAGGGTCCAGTCCATGGTCTCATTTTTAAAACTGCTGCTTCAGGCTGTGAAGTGATAGGAGGCTCTCATTCCTTGTAGAGTGGGTGTGTCATGCTGGCAATCAAAGCTGATCAAAGCTGATCCAGGTTCCAGAAGCAAGTCAATATCTGTAATTTGACCAAAATCTAGAACAAAAACACAAATCTAACAAATAAAGATTGGATCAGTCTCAGATAAACTCAGTTCCCCAGACTGTTGCAAAATACGAGGAGGCCAAAATGGATTGGCCAGCAGTTTCCTGTGTGAAGAGACGAGTTTGCTTTACAGGCCAAGCAAACAGCTGCAGTCTTACAGACCCCTGTTAATTGTCCACTTATCATGTAGAAACTTTAAAGAAACAAAACACAAATATCCAGTAACAGACAGATGACTAGGCGAAATAGTTGCCCAAGCATTTAGGATACAATGATTACATATAACCAGACTGAAAATAGCAAAGCATGACATAATTGAATTGCATTAACAGTTCTATTGACCACTGCTCTGATCAGAGAGATCAGTTACAGAAGGAAAAATTCAAGAACATAACTATAACATAACATAAGCAGTTGAGTTTTAACAGCTTATCAATTGTCCCAGTACTGTCAGAGGGTGGAGCTTTAAAACTCCCAAATAGCATTAACTAATTAACTCTAAGCCCAAAAACTCCAATAACAGATGTCATAACAGAAAGAAATTTCACCTCAGTAAGTTCACAACTTAGAATAATTATCATATCTAGGTAGATGTTACATGAGTGAACATTATACATACAAATCATTTTGCTTTTAAAATACCCAATACATAGAAAAACATCCCAAATTGCATATTGTCCATAACAAACATTTTCAAAAGGACAAAGGAAAAAACTTATGTCCAGAGGCCCTTTAAATAACCTCAGGATAACCCAATACAATCAATTTAAACTTATACAAAAAACCCAATTCCACATAAAAGAATTCAAGAACATAGCGATTAAACTTTTAGAAATACTCGGACCAAAGTATGGATCACATTTATGACCATATCTCTTAACCAAGAAAACCTTTATGAAGAAACATAGGCATGTCCTTAAAAATCACACTTTGCTGCACTGCCGCAATCAGATAAGAAAAAAAGCGGCAGGAACATACTCAGGGGGGTGAGGGGCGGAGAAGATTCCATATGGCCATCCTTTCCCCACTCCTGACCCCCTAGAAAAACTTCCCTCAGGTTCCCCACTCAATTTCCTACATGGGGATCCTTTTCAAGATTTAACCCATCAGTTTCCCAATATCAGGTTTCTTCCCAAATCCACCCATTTCCAACTTTCTCTTTCCTTCTGACTACATACTTAAACAATCTCCTTAAAGAACTTTCCTTCCCAGATACTCCTTTGGTGAAGTAGCAGAAGGCAGTGGGGGTGGGTGACTCCTTCCCCCACCTCTTCACCTACTCCCAAAAGTCTTTCTTTCACCCTTCTGATACTAATCGAACCTTTAATTTCCCTTGCAAATCAGTCCTTCCTAACTCACCTGCATTCCTCTTTCCTTTTCCCATCAAAAACCTGTAAGATTCAACCCTATAGTGAATAATAAACCTCCAAAAATCCACACATGTCTAGCAGAGCTGGTTTTAAAGTATTAACTTGTGTTAACAAATTTCAGAAGATAACAAACTGAATCAAAGTAATACAGCAAAGTTTTTCTACCACCTTTCTTTAACAGCGATTAGCATCTTATCTCTAGAGCTATTTATTGCCTAGGCCAGGCTAAGCTTGAATTTTATAGTTCTTTACTCTAGCAGGCTTTTCCTTAAAGACATGCAAATTATCCTTAATCATTGTTCTTAAAACTTAACAAAGCTTTTAAATCAGCAAAAACAGATTAGGGGCTATTTCCAGGATTCCCCACCCTCAGAGAGAAGTATGTTTCACCTTGAATTCCCTTTTCCCATTCCAAAATCCAAAGCGGCTTCCGTGAATTTCCAAGGAAGCCCATTTAGTGTTTTACTCTGCCTTCACAGAGAATGCCTAGATATTCTATTCAAACGTCTTTCCTTTAAATGTTAGCATACTGCTGTATATTAACTTTCCAAACTTTCAAATCCCTTTCAATCTATATATATATTTTTTTCTTTTCTCTCCCTTTTTCTCACAGGCTGCTGCAGTCAGCCAGAGACAGAGAGAGAGAGAGAAAGAGAGAGAGAAAGATTTTTCAAACTTCTTGATATTTTCTAAGTCTGCAACACAGAGGCTGAATCCTTATCTCTTACAAGCTTATTTTAACTTTTAACACAGACACACACAAACAAACATGGAGCTCCAATTTACTATGTACAGTTGCAACGTTGTTTTCCAAACAACAACATAACAGATAAACCACACAGAACATGGAACATATATGACAGACTACACAGTTATACAGATTCCATGACATTCAAGATTTTTTTTTTTTTTTTTTTTTTTTTTTTTTTTTTTTTTTTTTTTTTTTTTTTTTTTTTAAAACATGAGAACAACAATTTTCTCAATCGTTGACACCCTGTCTGTTTCAGGAGCTGTTCAGTGAATTTGAGTGGTTCGATCTTCTCTTCAGGTTCCAAGGTGTCTTGGTCTCGTAACTGATGATAAAAGATGTGTCTTTTTGTGATCGCAGAATCTACTTGATATTTAACGAAAGTGGTTAGTTTATTAAAGGCCCAAGGGCCAAAAGAAAGGAGGAGAAGGAGTCCCACAAGAGGGCCGAGAATACTAGGGAGAAAAGTGGATAGCAAGGGGGAAGTGGAGAACCAGTTCTTATGCCAGGATTCATTTTTTACTCTTTCCTGTTTTCTTTTTTCCAGACTGTCTCTAACTTTTGGTAGACTGTTTTCAACAAGGCCAAGTTTATCTGAATAAAAGCAGCATTCCTCCTTGAGGGCTGCACAAAGACCTCCTTGTTGTAAGAAGAGAAGGTCTAAGCCTCTTCTGTTTTGCAGGACGACTTCAGCTAAGGATGCTACTGAGTCTTTAAGGTGTTTAGGTCCTGCTTGCAATTCCTGTAAATCCTTATCTATAGCAGCGCTCAATTGGGAATATTGTTTATCATTTTGTATGAGGGAGGCTATACCCGTCCCCGTTCCTACCGCTCCTAGGCCAAGGAGGACGGTCAGGGTTAATGCAGTAAGGGGTTCCCTCCTGGTCCTGAAATTGCCAGTACTTTTTCTTTCCCAGATATCAAGGAAATCATCGGCCTGGTGTATATTAATATGAGGGAAGAGAAAGACAGAAACGCAGTAATCGCGTTTTTTGATAAAAGATCGGGCATCCAGAAATGTAGTAAGGCCAGCAGAGCAGGCAAAATAAGAGCCATCAGGAGCGGCCACATATTGCCACGTCAGGTTGACAGGTATGGTGTGGTTGCAAACGCCTTCAAACTGTTTGGGAGGAAGCATGTTGCCTTCAAGCTGTTTGGGAGGAAGCATGTTAGGTCCTAGGAGACAAATTCCAATGAATTGATCAAACTGTTCTGTTAGCCCAGTGGGGTCTTCTATCAAGGACCTCATTTCCTTCTAAAAGGCCCTGACTTCTGTGGTGCTCAGGGGAGCGTTCACAAATCCTATACCTCCTTGGGCCGAAGGAACCTCTCTTAAGGGATATAATTTAGGACTTGGGGTTTTAGTTCCCGGCAAAGGATAATTTCGGATATCTCTGAATTTGATCTAATTCCTTCCTTAAAGAGGAGAATGACTCTTTTTTGGAGTCCAGGTGGGGTCAATCGAATTAAATCCTCCCATGCCTTGAGGGGCCCCGGAGGAGCTGATGGGATTAAGTCCTCACCTTCCCTTTCCAAAAACCATGGCTTCTTCTGGGGGTGGGGATAAGTATGGAGGAGGGAGAGATAACAATGGGTCCCATTGCTGGGTCTTTAAAGTTTCCTCCTTCGTGTCCTTTACACTTGGACTCTTACTCAACATTATAGAAGCCCCGGAAAGCCATAGTCCTGCATATAGAACCTCCTCTGGATTAACAGGTTCTTTGTTATTAACACACAAATTCAGTATTTGGCACACCCAATCTTCAAGGGAGCCAAATTTAGGCCAAATAGTGCCTCCACCAATGTCTTTGTCACCCCAGACAAAGCAGCAATACCTTATCTTTTTCTTGCTTTTTCCTTTATATTTTGGCAGTTTGTTCCAATTACTTAATTTGTTTCCCAAGGGACTATCTACCGGTATTCTCTGATCATTTTTCTCATTTCTCTCCGCGAGGGCTGGCTGGGACTGGGCCACACCCATTGGATTTGGACAGAATCTAAATTCCAAAAACACCCAAACACGCCAATTGTCACCAATTGACTCCAGTCACCCTAGAAGGCCTAGCCAAGCCTACCTGTCCAGAGACCTAGAGTTTAAGACTCAGGGCCTCACAGAGTCCTATGAGTGACAAATCCCCCCAAGACTGCAAGAGTTTCCTAGCGAGCTCAAATTAGCCCGGGCATTTGAGCCGCAAGTCAGGGGCCTAGCCCTGCCTTCCATCAACATACAGTGTAAAAGGCCGGTCATCTTTCTCAAAAGGCAAGGTGGGAGTGGCCCCAAGTACTTGGGCGAAGTAAACCTTTAGATAAAGAAACTCTAGCCCCAGGAAAAAGCTTAGCAACAATCATAGTGTGGCCACAAATTAAAATAGTTATTTAAGGCAGTTCTACTTCTGGTCTATGCAATCACACCTGAACTCAAAACTCCCAGCAAATATTAGCTGCAGTCCCAAAGGATTTTATCTTCTACATCAGTTATCATTAATCTAGGACTTCAGATAAAATCTAGTTCAAGAATCACAGTAAAGGGTTTACAGCTTATACAACTATCTTTCTTATCTAAGTAGACAGTTTTAAATTTAACATTACACAGATCTTAACCAAACTTCATATAACTTATTGCCCAACAGAGATGACAAATTTTAAGGCATAACTCAGTTACAAATTACCCAATACCTCTAGAAAACACACCATCTAAGTAGGAAGGTAAACTATCCCATCTTAGTCCCTCAGCGTCTCAAAGAATGGAGGAGGGAAAACAGGGAACAAGTCTAGAGAACATAGAAAAGCACACAGGAAAGGCAGACTTCTTTCCTAAGGGTATTCACCGAATTCTTAAATGGCTTCAGTTTCTCTCATTTACTCATTTCTTGCTGCAGTCAAGGAATGAGGAGAGAAAGGAAATAAAAAGCCATCTTTTAAAGAATTTAATTTGCCTTGACCTAAAATTTCATTCCCAGCCATCATTCCAAAGGTCTTTCTTGAAGCTGCAACCTGGCCAGGGTTGGAGCCCAGGAAAAAATCCTTTGTTGGCAGGGACATAGAATGCCAATCCAGAAAAGAATAGAACCAAGTGTGCTAAGAGCAAAAGGTCTTAGGACTAAGAAAATTAGGAGCAAAAGAGTTCCCACCTGTAGGGTTAGGTAGGAAAGTGTGAGATAAACAGACCTAGCCTGGCTTACCTAGATTATCTCTCCATAAGCAGCTAAGAAAGTTTTAAGTAGTGCCCTGAAGCTAAGAAAAAAAAACCGAGAGCAGTTTAAAATCCCATCTTTGTAGACAGCCTTGTGAGCATGCGAAAGCATAATTCTGAGGCTTCTACAATTAACACAAGATGACCAAATCAGGGAAACTGAGTCCCGTTTAAATGTATAGGACGAGCACACGTCCCGAGGGCTAGAAGCTGCGGCTTTAAGAGCCAGGTAAAGGTCTGGAAGGGGCACGGCCCACTTGTCTAAATTGCTAGCAAACTTCTATTTTAAAAGTTGGTGACAACCTTTCCGGAGATTTGAGAAGATTTAGATTGAGTCCCCAATCTCCCCACTGTACAGTAACCCCAAGAAGGGGACAGGATAGGAGCATTTAAATGGCAGGTTGCCAAGCCACATGGGAGAGGTCCGAACCAGGCCTTGAGTTCTACACTCCCCACTCCATGGAAGAAGGGGGAGGAAAGGCCAGAGCCAGGGTGGGGGAGGAAGAGATGCCATCTTACCCAGCGCAGTGCGTCTTGAATGGCGAGGGCTCCTCTGGTGATTCCACGCTGGAACTTGAAGGCGGGGCAGCTCATCTAAGTCCCCAAATCTTACTGGGAGAGCAAAACCTGAAGGGAAGACTGCTTACCCCTGTCCAGGGAGTAGCTGTCGTGGGCAGAGACATTCTCTAAACTCACCCCAATTTAGTGACCTTTCTCCTCGTGGCTACAGCCTGACCATTAGAGACTCCATTGCATTTAACAGTGGCGTGGGAGAAGGGCTCAAACACAGCTCCTCTTACGTTTCTCCGGCTATCTCCCCAGAACAGATCAAAGAGAGCGCTGGCCTGGGACCCCAGAGAAGGGTAAGGTCCCCAGAACGGCCACATGACCACTCTTTGGTCTGGGGTGGTGTTAAAGAGACACTTCCTCTCGTGTCTCAACAGTTCCTGCTGGAGAGCAGGACTATCTGGTGACAGGAAAAAAAGATTAGAAATGCATTGAGATGCAAAGGAAGGGCCTTTCTCTCTCCAAAGGGTTTGGTCAGTGGGAGTTTGTTCAAGAAAGCATCTGCTCCAGGAAAGACTTTAGAGGCAGGGGAGTGTCTAGATCAAAGAAGCCCTTTCACCTGAAATGGAAGTAGGGTGAGACGGAACACAGATATTCTCCCCACTACCTTTAGAGATAGAGTGAGACCAAAGAAAGAACGCAGATTCTTCCCGGAAGAATACTGCCTGAACAGCTCAAAACCCAGATTGGTTCTGAGTGTGCCCCGAAAAGGTCGGGGTCCAGTTTGATCGCCAAATTATCTAGCTTCCGGTGTTTGTTTCGTCAGGGAAGCAAATGTTGAGGTCTAGCTTTGGGGTACCTAAATGAAATTAGGGTTAAGGTCTAGTGGCAGGTTTGGGGTATTTCAAGCGAAAAGGATCTATGGACGGCGCAACATATTTTCTTTGGAAAGGGGCCACTGGTCAAACCAGACTGGAGTGTTTTGATCTTGTCCGCCTGCAGGCTGGGCGGACCAGTGGCCCTTATAAAAAATGGTTCTGAAAACCAAGGCCAGCACGGCCAGGGTACGGCTGTACTTGTAAAGGCTGATTGATACCTTGGTTATTTTTCCCTAATCCTTGTTGAGGGAGAAAACCCTGGTTTAGCATTTGTTTTGTGACTACAGAATTGGGGCTGCACATAATAGTACCCATTTGTGAGAGAATATCTCTTCCCCATAGGTTAATAGGTAGATTAGGAACTATGTAAGGGCAGACAGTGCCCGTATTTCCCTCAGCGTCTTCCCAAGTTTTCTGAGGACCCGGGGGTAATTGCCGAACCTTGCCTTTGTTAGAGGCTCCTTCAATGACTTCATTAATTAATGCCCAGAGGGGGAAAACATTTACAACGTTTGGCCCTTCTCGTTTTAGGTCTCGGCCAACCTTCTGCCATTTCCCGGGGTGTATTTCAGGGCCATTTATAATAAACCAAGGATGGACCTTATCTATGTATATAAAGAATTTTATAAGGTCCTTCTTTTTTACTTTTATGCCTCTTTCCTTAAGATTTCCTTTAAGATCTTTAAGGAATATTTGTTCTTTAGATAAATACGATCCCATAGTATCGACAATCGCGAAAACTTACCTCTACCCTTACGGGGGTTCCGTAGAGACCGTGAATTCTCTCCCGGAATGCTCGGGGGCGATGTCGGGCCGAGGTCCACTTAGAGGCCCACGTTGGGCGCCAGTTGTCCTGTCCGGCAGGACAATAACAGTGGGTCATCGAGTGGAGCCAGGGCTGAAGGGGAGCAAAGGTGCTGTAAGACAATCAGTCTGTAAAGCCTACGGCTTGGGGACAGGATCGGAGAGACAGAGAGGCAACTCAAGATTTAAGATGGTGAATGTCTCTGTTTAATGAATGAAGAGAGTTTAATTAAATAGGATTTCAGAGTGGGGGGTTACAATGAGAAGAATGTCGGACCATAGGTGTGGCGGAAATCCTAGAGTATACTGTTATCTAGATTTTGGGCGGAGATGACCGATTTCTTGGGACACACATTATCTAATCTTCAGGAATTTAGGGTGTATGCTAATCTTAGCTCTTTGTCTCCTGCGTCCAAGGACATGGCAATGTTCAAGGACATGGTCTCTTGGCATATCCTCAAGAGTGGTCTCTGGCAGATCTTATCCTTAGATCTAATCTATTTTGAGTTATCTTGGTAGATAGTATGAGATGGTGATTTATACTAGCTTCTGCCAAACTGCTTTCCGGATTTCTCAGCAGTTTTTGTCAAATATTGAATTTATGCCCCTAAAGCTTTGATCTTTGCATTTATCAAACATTAGATAAGGGTGGTCATTTATTACTGTGTATTGTACACTTAATCTATTACTGAACCACCATTTTATTTCTCAGCTAGTTTTGTACTGTTTTGAATTCATCCTTTTCATTTTTGATACTGATAGTCTGATTTTCTTCTTTCTTTTCTTTTCTTTTTTATAGCAAATTAACCAATGGTTTATTTTATTGTTTTTTCAAAAAAAACCTTCTAATTTTATTTTTTAACTCAATGTTTTCTTATTTTCAACTTTATTAATATCTCCATTGATTTTCAATATTTCCATTTGTTGTTTAATTCGGAATTTTTAATTTGATCTTTTTCTAGTTTTTTTTTTAATTCCATGCTCAATCCATTGATTTCTTCCTTCTTATTTTCTGAGATGTTTAGAGATGTAAATTTCTCCCTAAGCAATGCTTTGGATTCATTCTATGAATTTTGATATATTGTCTCATTGTTGTCATTCTCTTTAATGAAATTGTTGATTGTTCCTATAATTTGTTCTTTGCCTTTCATTCTTTATGATTAGATAATTTACTTTCCAATTAGTTTTTTAATCTATGTTTCCATGGCCCTTTATTGAAGAAAATTTTATTGCATTATTATCTGAGAAAGAATGCATTGATGTAATGGGCTGAGGCTTGAGTTGATGCACTGAGGTCCCAAGCACATGAGGCTAAATAGTAATTAGACCATACTCTATTAATATATAAGCTTGGAGAAAGAATGCCCCGCCCCCCCAACTCTTTGTGCAAGTCCTGATGTGTTGTATAGGAAATGACGATTTTGATGGGTGGAGGCAGGGGAGTGGAAAAGGAAGGGGAAGGAGAGACTTTTGGCATTGCCATTTCTGTTTTCTGCATTTAGTTATCAAGTTTTATGCTCTAATACATGGCCAATTTTGGGGTAGGTGACATGTACTGTTAATCTTTTCTAGAGGCCTTTTAAAGCTGACATTAATTTTTTTTTATTTATCTCATCTTTTTTTCTTATATTATATATATATTTTGGTTAGATTTGTTTCCGAGTGGGGAAAGTTGAGCTCCCCTCTAATATATTTTTACTATTTATTTCTTCTTATAACTCATTTAACTTTTTCTTTAAGAATTTGGATGTGATGCCATTTGGTACATATGGGTTTAATATTGATATTATTTCATTGTCTATGGTACCTTTTTAGTAAAATTTGTTTACCTGCTTAATACTTCTGTTTTAACCTCTTCCTTTATTCTATGTATGTCTACTTCAAATATGTTTCATGTAAACAACATATTGTGGGATTCTGGTTTGCTACCACTTTCATTGTATAGGTGAGTCCATTTTATTCACATTCAAAGTTATTCCCTCCAACTAACTTTTCCTCTTGCTTTTCCTTTCCCCTCTCTCCTTTAACTTTGTCCCTCCTCAAAAGTGTTTTGCTTCAAACCATCACCTTCCCCAATCTATCTCTTTTTTATATGTCTTTCCCCTTCCCCTTCTTTTCTCTCTCTTCCTAATTCTCTATAGTCTGTATGTTATTCTCTCTTTGAATCACTTCCAATGAGAATAAGATTCAAGTGTTGATCACCTTCTCCTCTACTATAAAAGTACTTTTGTGCCTCTTATGTGAAAGAATTCACCTCATTCTACCTCTTCTTTTCCCTTATTCCAGTGTATCCTTCCTTCTCCTTAATTTTATTTTTTTATATATCATTCCACCTCAGTTAATTCACATCTATGTACTCTATCTATGTAGACTCCTTCTACTTGCCATAAAAATGATAGTTTTTAGGAATTACAAGCATTATCTTCTCATATAAAAATGCAAGCAGTTTAATATTATTGAATTCCTTATGATTTTCTTTTCCATTTACTTTTTTATTCTTTTCTTAAGTCATATTTAAAAGTCAAATTTTCTATTCATCGCTAGTCTTTTCAACAGGAATACTTGAAAGTCCTTTACTTCATTAAATATTCATTTTTCCCTTGAAGGATTATAGTAAGTTTTGCAGGATAGGTTGTTCTTGGTTGTAATCCTAGCTCTTTGGCGCTCTGAATATCATACTCCAAACCTACCAATATTTTAAGGTAGAAACTTCTAACTCATGTGTTATGTTGATTATGGTTTCATAATATTTGAATTGTTTCTGGTTGTTTGCAATATTTTTTTCCTTTACCTGGGAATCCTAGAATTTGGCTATAATAATATTTCTGAAAGTTTTCATTTTGGGGTTTCTTTCAAGATGTATTCAGTGGATTTCTATTTTACCCTCTGGTTCTAGGATGTCACATCAATTTTCCTTGCTAATTTCTTGAATGATGATATCTAGATTCTCTTTTTTAATTATGGCTTTCATGCAGTACAATGATTCTTAAATTATCTCTTCTTGATCTATTTTTCAGGTCATTTATTTTTTCCAATGAAATGTTTCATACTTTTTTCTATTTTTATTTTATTGTTTCTTAGTGGTTCATAAATTCATTAGTTTTCATTTGCCCAATTCAAATTTTTAAAGAATTTTTTCAGGGTGGTTTTGTACCTCCTTTTCTACTTGATGCATTATGCTTTTAAATGAGTTCTCTTCTGATTTTTTTAACCATTTGGCCTATTATATTTTTAAGGTATTAATTTCTTCAATACTTTTTGTGCCTCCTTTAAATAAGCTCGATTATTTTCTCATGATTTTCTTGCATCACTCTCATTTCTCTTGAAAATTTTCTCTCTACCTTTCTTATATAATTTTTCAAACTCCTTTTGACCTCTTCTAGGAATTAATTTGATGAGGGGGAGGAGTGGGGAGGTTGAGTTCAACTTAAATTACATTTTGAGGCTTTGCATATGGCTATTTTGGCATTATTGTCTTCTGAGTCTGTGTTTTGATCTCCACTTTCACCATAGTAACTTTTTATTTGTCAGTTTATTTTTTTTGCTGTTTACTCACTTTGCTACCCACTTTCATTTTATAGGTGAGTCCATCTCATTCACACTCAAAGTTATGATTACTTGATATTTTCCTCCAACTAACTTTTCCTCTGGCTTTTCCTTTCCCCCCTCTCCTTTAACTTTGTCCCTCCTCAAAAATGTTTTGATTTTTTCCAATCATTTTTCCAGTCTATTTCTCGTCTTTAACCTTATGTTATATAGTTGGGCTTTGCTCTCAGATTGAAGGGTGCATTGTCCCAAACTTCACGTATTTTGTACTGCTACTTTCAAGACTAATTCTGGGGATCTTTAAGTTTTCAGTTCTTCAAAGATCTGCCACTATGATCACTGCTCTCCTGGCTTGTGCTCTGGTCTGAACTCTTTTTTTGCCCAGGAACTATGGCCTAGGTCCTTGCTCCTGCTGGTATTAGTTTTCTTCCTGGGACTGTGATCCAAAACTATTTAGGAGCAATGCAACAGAATCCTGCTCCCAGTGCCAGCAAAGGGTACTCTGTAATCTCCTTCTGATCAGTTGTCTGATCCCTTTACCATCTGTGGGTTGAAAGCTCTGAAAGCCACAGCTGCTGATTTAGTTAACTTCAAGGCCTGCTGCTGATTTACCAGTGTGTGGCTTTCAGTGGCACAGCCTGCATCGCACTGTGTAACACTCTCACCCCAGTGAAATAGACATTTCCTGCTGACCTTCTAAGTTGTGTTGGAGTAGAAAATTATTTCCCCTGTCTTTTCTTGGGTTCTGCCACCCGGAATTAGTTTTGAGGCATTATTTTTAAAATTGTCTGGAAGGGAATTTGGGAGAGCTCAGGTGAAACCCTGCTTTTATTCTGCCACATTCTAAAACTTTACTCTTAATCACTCTTTGTATCTATTTGCAAGTATAGGACAAAAGCAAACTATTGGAATAATTGTTGGGAAGGAAGGCCAGAAGGAATTAGCAAAAAAAAAAAAAAATGAATAATGAAATCTTGCTAAAGAAATACAGATCAATTGATTTTAAGTACATATGATGGTATGAACTAACTGCTTCTGATGTCTTGCCAAGAGGTTGTCTTGTACTTCCTTCAATAACTTGATGTGAATAATTTTTCATTTAACAGAATAATTGTTTTGTTCTGCTAATGTCTTCAAAGTACTTGAAAACATTTCCTTGTTTTCTACAATTGATTCACTGAACAAATCTTCCTCCACCCCAAAATCAGAACATAGAAGATCTTCTGCACAGTGTTTTATTCTAAATTTTGATTATTCATTCTGCTTACCCAAACTGTCTTAGATGCAAAAGCTCTTTGTTTTTAATAGGACATATGAAGCTAGAAAATCAATTGTGAAGATGAGGGAGGGTAGGTCATGTTGTCTGGTTTCGTGCTATCAAATAATATTGATTTCCTGTAATTTCTTTCTTGGCAAGTTAATTTGGGGGCAGTAAACCCAATGGGAGGTTAATGGTTTCTCTGATTTAAAAAAAAATGATCTCCCAATATATTATCTCACTACTTCAGAAAGAATAAAATATTTGTAAAGCACCTACCATGTGCTAAGTGCTTTATAAATATTATCTCATGTAACTCTCACCACAACCCTCCTCTTTGCAGGTTGTTACTAGCACCGTGCTAAGTATTATTATCCCCATTTTATAGCTGAAGAAACAGAAGCACAGTTTAAATGATTTGACCAAGATCGCCTAGCTAGTAAATGTGTCTCAAGCCAGATTTGAACTTGATTTCAGACTCAGTACTTTATCCATTGGGCCACCTAACTGACCCTTAAGGAAGAGGAGAAGGAAAGCAGGAAAAAAGGGGGACAAAAGGAAAGTCAGGAAGGCAAGAAGACAGGAAGGCAGGAAGGCAGGCAGGAAGGAAGGAAGGAAGGAGGGAAAGAAGAAAGGAAGGAAGGAAAGAAGGGAGAGAGGAAGGAAGGAGGGAGGGAGGAAGAGAGTAAAGAAGGAAGGGAGGAAGGAAACAAGTCTCTCTTTAGTACCTACTATGAGCTAATCATTTTGCTAAATATTTTACAAATATTCTTTTGTTCTTCATAATAACCCTGGAATATAGGTGCTATTGTTATCCCCATTTTATAACTGAGGACTGAGGGAAGACAGTAATTTAAGTGATTTGCACAGGGTTACAAGCAAGACTTGAATTCAGGTCTTCCTGCCTTTGGTTAACAAATTTAATTTATGAATGAATAATGTCTGTATTAATTTCTTTAATTGGATTAAATATGGTTAAAATCAAACTATTTGTTTGTTTTGGTGACAGCTAGGTTGCGTAGTGGTCCCTAGTTCTGGAGTCAAGAACACTTGAGTTCAAATCCGTCCCCAGACACTGAGCAAGTCAATTAATTTCTCCCTGCCTCAGTTTCTTCACTTGTAAAACTGGGATGATAATATCCTTCTTGTAAGAATAAAATGAGATTAAAATCTGCAAAAATATTTTTCAAGCTTGAAGTCACTGTATAAATGCTAGCTATTACTATTATCATCCCAAGGTAATATAGATACCAAATATCTCTAGAACCAGTGTTCTTGCTGCCATACCACCTTGCCTTCCCAAAGTCTCTCCACAAACTTTCTAGGTTGCTAGGTCTTGTACTCAGTAGGTGCAGCTTTCAAAAGCCCAGGGTCACCTCCATATTAGCTTGATACTTCAGAAGAGGACTTTACTGAACTTTAAAATTAATGGAGTTCAAATTAATGAGGCTTAGGAAGCCCCTTTAAAACACCTTTGCAAGAGAGAGGATTCATCCCTGTGTTATATAGTGTAACCAGATTATGATAAGCTTTTATTGCCTATACTTATTGTATCTCTCAGCAGACATGATTTAGTCATAGACAAGTCTGAATCCATGAACTCATGATACTGTACTCAAGGAGTATATTTTAACACTTTCTCTTTTGTTTACAGAAAAAGAAATAAAAGCTGTTTTCTTTCCAACAAATTGGGTGTCAATTTCCAAATTATAATTTGCTGAAATATTGTAATGAACCATTTACTTTTCTGCTGGCAACAACTACAGGAATGAGAATATACTTTTGTGCTACCATTTCCTTGTAAGTAATCAATTTACTATGGAAACCCAATTCTTTCTGGCAGTTCTTGTTCATGGATACAGTAGCATAATGCATTTAATTGAAATGTTAGGTAGGATTTAAATGGTTCTCGGATAGAGCTGAGACAAAGCTTCTCCCGAAAGGAAAATTCAACATTAAATAATAGTCTGCACTATGTATCATGAAAACAAGAAAGGGTAGAGCAATTATGACAGAAGCAGATGGAATGAATATTTTGGAAACTATTTTGGTACGTAACCACCTGGTTAGGATAACAACAGAATGCTCCCAATGATTGTCCCATCTAGGTTGGCAAGCCTCACCACTAAGCTAAGAATACATTTCAAATGTAGTAGAGAGACACCACATGAGGTGGAGAAGAGAGCACTGGACTCAGATAAAGCTCTACCATGAGTTGATTTCATAACCCTGAGCAAAGGAAAAGATTATGTCTCAAGAGATAAAAGAGACCCCATTGGCTCATTAGGGTGATGATTCTAGATATGGTAAGACCTGATTTCAAATCCAGTCTCAGACACCCTCTATCTGTGATCTTGGGTGAGCCATTTAACTTCTTAGTTTTCTTAAACTGTAAAATGAGAAAATAATAAAACTTACCTGCAAGTGTTGCTATGAGGATAAAAGAAGTGATTTGTAAGGAGCTTAGCATAATATCTGACAGAGTAGGTATTTTATATTTTGAATCTCCTCATTCACTTTTCCATCCATTTATTGTTAAATTCCAATACTACCTGTCACCTCCCAGATAAAATACAAAATTTTCTATTTGTCTTTCAGAGCCCTTCATAATCTACTGCCTTCTGCATTTCCAATCTTCTCATACCTATTTCCTTTTATTTATTTATCTTCATTTTTAATAGCTTTTTATTTTACCAAATACATGTAAAGATAGTTTTTAACATTCACCTTTGCAAAACCTTATGTTCCAACTTTTTCTTCCTTTCTTTCTCCCATCCTTTCCCACAGACAGCAAACAATTTAATGTAGATTAAATGTGTGCAATTCTTCTAAATATATTTCTATATTCATCATGCTACACAAGAAAAATCAGATCAAGAGGTGAAAGGAAAAAAAATGAGAAAAAAAAGCAAATAACATCACCAACAAAAACAAGGTGAAAATGCTATGCTTTGATGCATATTCAGTCTCCATAGTTCTCTCTCTGGATGCAGATGACTCTTTACATTGCAATCTATTGGAAATGGTCTGAATCACCTTATTGTTGAAAAGAGCCAAGTCTCTCATAATTGATCACTGTATACTTTTGTTTCTGTCTCTTGGTTCTACTCACTTCATTTAGTATGAGTTTATGTAAGTTTGAAATCATCCTGCTGATTGTTTCTTATAGAACAATAATATTCCATCACCTTCATGTACCATAATTTATTCAGCTATTGTCCAACTGAAGGACATCTACTCATTTTCTAATTCCTTGACACTACTAAAAGGGCTGCTACAAATATTTTTGCACCTTATACCTTTTTAGGATCTCTTTGAGATAATAGACCTAGTAGAGATACTGCTGGATAAAAGGGTGTACAGTTTGATAGCCCTTTGGGCATAGTTCCAGATTAGTCTCCAGAAATGGTTGGATCAGTTCACAACTCCACTCACAATACATTAGTGTTCCAGTTTTTCTACATCCCTCCAACATTTATCATTTTCTTTTCCTGTCATCTTAGCCAATACGAGAGGTGTGAGGTAGTATCTCAGAGTTGCCTTAATTTGCACTTCTCTAATCAATAGTGATTAAGAGCATTTTAAAAAAATATGACTAGAAATGGTTTTAATCTCTTCATTTGAAAATTATCTGTTCATATTCTTTGACTGTTCATCAATTGGGGAGTAGCTTGTCATTCTTACTTCCTAAGACATACTTTTCAATCCAGTAATACTTGCCTTTTAGTTGTTCTATGACCAAGACCCCTTTATCTCTTGCTCCCATCCTTTTCTCTAATTACCTATGCCTAGAATATTTTCCTTCCTTCAAGTCCCAACCAAAATCTATTCTCTCCAGCCTTGTGCAGTCATCTTTTTCTCCCCTAATTGTGTCCAATCCTTCATGATCCCATTTTATTTTTCTTGGCAAAGATACTGGAGTGTTTTGCCATTTTCTCCTGCAGCTCATTTTACAGATGAGGAAACTGAGGCAAACAGGGTTAAGTGGCTTGCTCAGTATTAGTAAGTATTTGAAACCAGATGTGAGCTCATGAAGCTGAATCTTCCTGATTTCAGGTCCAATGTTGAATCATCTAACTGCCCCTTAGCTTTTCCCAATCCTGCTTAATTCTAGTGTTTCCCTTTTCCTGTAGATAATTTGTCTATATGTATTTGTTTGCTTGTTATCTTTCCCAATAGAGTGAGCTCCTTAAAGGACACTTAGCATAGTGCCTGCCACATAGCAGGTACTTAATAACTTGTAACTGATTATCCAATCAAAATTATCCAATCAAACTTCTTTCTCCTCATTTTATAGATGGGGGCAGAAAAGGAAGGGAACAATTTTTATTGTTTTATTACTTTATTTGCATTTATTACTTGATTTGTTTAGTCATTTTAATTGGGTCTGATTCAGTTGAGGTTTTCTTCACAAAGACACTGGAATGGTTTACCATTTCCTTCTCTAACTCATTTTACAGATGAGGAAACTGAGGCAAATAGGATTAAGTGACTTCCCAGTAAGTGAGGCAGGATTTGAACTCAGATCTTCTTGACTCCAAGTCATCTTAGCTGCAAGCATTCATTAAGAACCTACAATGTCTCAGGCCATGTTAAGAACTATATACATTTTGTCATTTATTTCTCACAACAATCCTATGAAGCAGGTATTTTTTTCTTCCATTTTGAGATAACTGAGGCAGATAGTGATTAAGTGACTTTCTCAGGATCTGATAGCTGGTAAATATCTGAGCCTGGATTTGAACTTGGGTCTTCCTAACTCTATCCATTGTGCCACTTCGCTCCCTCATGAGGATGAGAAGATTGAAAACTAGGAAGAAAAAGTGATTTATTCAGAGCACATCAGTGCATCAGAAGCTGGTTTTGAACCTAGGCTGGTAAACAGTAAGGTGCAATGGAAAGAATGAAGGATTTGTAGTTAACTAGTGGTTTCAAATCTTGTCTCTGTTACTCACTACCTGTGTGAATATGAAAAGGTCACAAACTCCCTGGGCTTTAGTTTCTCATCTGTTAAATCATGGGTTCTATTGCAAGCCCTTCCATCACTACATTCTCCAACTTCAGAGCCAATATTTTTTCTACTATAATTTTCTGCCTCTCAAATTCCCTAATCACTCAGCCTCTATTTCATCATTTAAAAATGAGAACAATAATAACTTAGGTTGCCTGCCTCCCAGAGTTGTGCAGAAAACTCCTTGAAATTCCATATAACTGTGTGTTACTATCATATTCAAGTTATGGTTTTTGCTGTTGTCACATTATTTGTCTCAGTTTTCCCACTTAAAAAATGGGTATCATTCATTCTGTCTCTCTCTCTCTCTCTCTCTCTCTCTCTCTCTCTCTCTCTCTTTTTTTTTAGCAGGCAAAGGTTATTTCATGTGGAATGAATGAAATCTACTTAAATTCCTTGAGAAAAATCCCTCTATGAAGCACTGCCATTACGAAAATTAATAGCAGTCCCAAATGCACAGCATTTTTAATGATGTGCATCTTATCATGGAGCAGTAACATTTTAAATTAAACTGTTGGCCACCAGCACATTTTTCCCTCGCAGCAATTAACTTTATCCTAGAAAGTCTTAATTTCTAGCTTTCTCAAATGAGTATAATCTCATGAAATGTTAAAACAAAATTATTAGATAAATTTCTAAATCAACACCAGACTACAATAAAAAATAGCCATAGTATCAAATAGTGTTGTAAAAATAATATCATACTCTCTTGGGATGTTTATGTATTTTTTCTTTTTCCCTCTCTTTCCTACTTATTTTGGGAAATGGATGTAAGAATCACAAATTCAGGTGACACAGAGACAATAGAAGGACACATGGTGATTTTTTTTTTTTTTTTTTTGCTAAGGCAATTGGGGTTAAGTGACTTGCCCAGAGTCACACAGCTAGGAAGTGTTAAATGTCTGAGACCAGATTTGAACTCAGGTCCTCCTGACTTCAGGGTTGGTGCTCTATCCATTGTGCCACCTAATTGCCTGGGTATGGTGATAATTTAATAAGTGGAAGCATCTTACCTATGATGATATGGGTCAAAGAAAATACAGGAAAAGTAATATCAAGGATACACATGGCAAGAGGCTATTTGGCAAAGTGGAAGATATGCTAGCTGAAGTAAGAGAAATGAGTTCAAATCCTACCTCAGACATGTATTAACAGTGTGATCTTAAGCAAGTTATAATGCCTCATTTTCCACATCTATTAAAGAAGGCGGGGAGGGGATGAAGTATAGGTCTTATGAAATCTCTTTCAGCATTAAATCTTGGATCTTATATATGGCTCTCCCTATAGTGAAAGTGAGAGTTGACAGATGAACAAGCATAAGTAATATCTAGTCCTTTATTGTAGGATTGTATTGTTATGGACAATTTACAGAAAAATATGACAAATGTCCTGTCTGGGCAGGATGAAAATCTTGACTATTGATATCTAAAATTTTCCCCCAGTGGAAGGAGTACTCAATCTGATGATGTTTATTGAAATGTTTAAATTAACATTCTTCTGTTATTCTAGGGCAGGAGCTGAAGACCATAGATTTAGAGATGGAAGACATCTCAGAGATCATATAACACTCCCTCTCTCATTTTATACATGAGACCCCTGAAACCCAAAATAGTCAAATGACTTGCCTTAATATATAAGTAGTATGCCGCAGAACTGAGATTTAACTCAAATTCCCCTTACTTTAAATCCAACATTTTTTTCTATTGCACCATTTCTATTGTACCTCCTCCCTCCTCAAAAAGAAAAAAAAAACAGAGAAAGCAAATATAACCTCTTTCTCATAGCCTTAGAAAGTATAATCAGTTAAAATTTTTATTGATATTTTTTGTTTCTATATCATTTTGATTTCTTCTATGTTCTTTTGTCTCCTTCTTTCCAAAGTACCATTACTCTTAACAATGACTTTTTTTTTTAAAAAGAGAAAGGGGGGAAGTTAACAAAATTAATATTAAAAATGGATATTACATATAACATTCCATATCCATGAACCTTCTCCTCACCTCTCTCCTTAATTCTGGAAAAAAGGGGGAAAATAGCTTCTTATTGGTCTGTTTTTGGGATGTTTGTTCATTATATTTTTGCAACATAATTTTGATTGTTTTCTGTCAGTTGTTCTTTCCATTTACATTATTGTAGTTATTCTGTTATTTAGTTCTGTTTACTTCAGTTTGTATCAATTCATGTACATCCTATCCTTTCTACTTAAAATATTTTTTCCTGGACAATAATATTCTTTTGCAATAATTTATGAAAATAGTAATTTATATTAAATAATTAATGGTTAATTTTAGTAATTAATCTTAATAATACTTTTCAGAAGAATTGACTTTTTTGTTTCTGGTTTTTGCTATCCAAAAAAGTGCTGCTGTAAATATTTTAGTGTATGTGTGGAGCATTTATTTTTTGTTGATGACCTCTTGGCATCAATTTTTTTTGATCATCAGTGGGTTATCTCAAACAAAGTGAGAAGATAGGTATATTCCTTGGAAGGAAGTAGAGGAAATGGAGAATCATATATTGGAGTAAATCATAATAGATTTGTTTCCCTACTTTTGAAATTTTGTTTTCTATTGTAAGGAGGTTACTACTTTAAGAGCAGATTTCCACAGCAGAAACAAAATTGGATACATCTTTACAAGCAAAGAGGGTAATTCAAATCGAGCAATTCCTTTAGCATTGTCTACACTGGATATATTTGTTTGGAGAATTATGGTATCTTAAATCACTGTAAATACCTTAGAGAGGTAGACTCAGAATTCTATACAAGATCTGAATACTCCCCAGATATTTTTAATAGGAAGCATACCCAAGATGACAGAGTAAAAACAAGGATTCATCTGAGCTCTTCCCAAATTCATTCAAAACCTTCAAATAATGACTTTAAATAATTTCTAGAGTGACAGAACCCACAAAATAGGAATTAAACAATTTTCTGGCCCAAGAGAACTTGGAAGGTCAGCAGCAAAGAGAAGGGTGGGGTGACAGAAAAGAGGGGAGATTGGAGGAGGGAGAAGTCAGAAGCAAAACACTTGAGGAGGGACAGTAAAAAAAAGAGAATAGAATAAAGGGGAGTGGAGGAGATACAGTTAGCGATAGTAATTATGAAAAAAAAAATGTTGAAGCAAGTTTCTTATATAAAGGCCTTCTTTCTCAAATATATTGAGAACTGAGTCAAATTTATAAAAAAAAAAAATAAGAGCCATCCCTCAGTTGATAAATGACCAAAAGATATGAATAGTTTTCAGATGAAATAATCAATGCTATGTATGGGCATATGAGAAAATACTCTAAATCATTATTGACAAAAGAAATGCAAATTAAAACATTTCTAAGATACTATCTCAGGCCTATTAGATTGGTTAATAGGCCAGAAAAGGAAAATGACAAATGTTAGAGGGAATATAGAGAAAGTATTGTTGGAATTGTGAACTGATTCAAGCATTCTGTAGAGCAATTTGTATATGCATAAAGGGCTATAAAATCATGCATACCCTTTGACTTAGCTCTACTGCTAATTGATCTGAATCCCCAAAGAGAAAATAAAAACAAAAATGAAATGACATATTTATACGAAAATATTTATAGCAGGTCTTTTCTGTGGACAATGAATTGAAATTGGAGAATGACTGAACAAATTATGGTTTATGATTATGATGGAATAAATTATGCTATAAGAAATGATGAACAAGTTTCAGAAAAACTTGGAAAGACTTGCATAAACTGATGCAAAGTGAAATGTCTTGTGTACAAAATAATAGCAGTATTGTAAGATGATCAGCTTTGAACAACTTAACTTTTCTCAGCAATACAATGATACAAGACAACTCTGTTGAACTTTTGATGAAAAACACTATCAATACCAAGAGAAAGAAATTATGGTGTCTGAAAATAGATTGGCACATACTTTTTTAAAAAAACTTTTTAATTTTTCTTAAGGATTTTTTTTTGCTCTGCTTTCTTTCATTATGGAAATGTTTTGTCTGACTAAATATCATGCAAAACATTGTTTTTACATGTAACTGGGGGGAAATAAATAAATAAATAAGAATAACCTAAAATAGTGTCAATGTATGTTAATAAGCCTTGATTATTAAAAAAATGTGTAGTAAAAATATTGTGATATATCCCGATGTAAAGCAAAGAACTACATCAAATAGGAGATTCAAATAGGGGATAGTTTTACTCAAATATTTGTTTGAAGATGCACAAATGCTCCTGATATATTTGGGGAAAATTTGAGCATAACTCAAGACTTTGCATTTTGAGTTTATTTGCTAGGAGAAACAGTAAGAATGAAGAAAACGCTATTATTTCACTAAAACTCACAAGCTGCAACCCTTTGGAAAGTTCAGGTCTTTTTCCAAATAAAATACTCTATTTATTGCATATCTTCTTGATTACTAGGAGCTTTGGGTAGAGGAAGATTGGTCCCTCTTCATGCACACCATGCTCCCTATCTTCCACCATTACAGAGGCTTCCATCTCTCCATAGCTGTTGATTTTGCTAACTATTATCACATGTGGAAATCTGGTTGCAGACCAAATAGAATCCAAAAGCCATTTGTGTATTTTCAAATATTTTTCATGTATAAAACTGTGCTACTGTTTTATTTAGTAGATTCCCATAATTTTTTTTTTTACATCTGATGAAGTTTTTGCTGAAATAATAATGGAGTTTTTCAGTGTTGTGCCCTTAATTTTATTTTCCTCATAGTACCCATGGTTTTAATTTGGTGATTTTGTATAGCACAGTGATTTTTAAATATGTAGTATTCAATATAGCAGCAATGACAACATAAGTAAAACAATGCCATTTCAATTGCAGAGTAGATCCAGATGCCACAGGAATGCTGAAGACTCAATATTTGGGAGGTGCTGCTTTTCTTTATATCAATGCTAAAGCATTGAAGAGCCCTTGTTGATTCTTCTTGGAAATCAAGGGAAAAGGAAACTGTCTCTTGACTTGGCCTGAACAAGGACCCCTAAGATCCTTAGATATCCTTAGATATAACTCAGAAGAAATAATTGATAATATGGTACTGGCATTACATAGATGCTCCTCATTCTTTGCTCCTCTCTCTTGTTCTGGCACCTGGTTTTCAGACTGCATCATGTCTATGCAGGTTTCTTTCTTCCTTCCTTCCCTTCCTTCCTCCCTCCCTCTCTCTTTTTTCTTCCTTCCTTCCTCCCCTCCCTCCTCCCTTTCCTTCCTTCTTTTCTTTCTTCTTCCCTCCTTTTCTTCCTCTCTTCCTTTTTTCCTTATTCCCTTCCTTCTTTCTTTCTCTCTTCTTTCTTCCTTTCTTTTTCTTTTTTCTTTTCTTCATTCTTTCATTTTCTTCCTTCTTTCCATCTTTTCTCCATTCCCTTCCCTCCTTCACTTCCCCTCCTCACTCTCCCTCCTCTCCTCTTTCTGTTCTTCTCTCCCTCCTTTTTCTCCCTCCCTCCCTTTTCTTCCCTCTCCTTTCCTCCTTCCCTCCTCTGCCTCCCTTCCTTTCCCTTCCTCTGTCCCCTTCCTCCCTTTGTGCCCTTCCCGCTCTCTCTTCCCTCCTTCCTTTCCCTTCCCTCCCTCCTTTTTTTTTCTCTTCCCTCCCTTCCCTCTCTTACTTTCCAACTTGCTTTCCCTCTTGCCTCCTTTCTTTCCTTTCCTCTTTTTTCTTTCCTTTCTTCTTTCTTTTTTCTTCTCTCCTTTTCTACCTTGCTGTGTCTCTCTCATTCTTCCTCTCACAAACCAGACACACTGAATGCTTCTCAGGTAATGTACTGATTTTGGGAAGATGTGGTTGAAAGACTCTCATATACTTTTGCAAAAGCAAGCAATCAAGACCCAGAGAAATGAAACCCTTTGCCTTTTGTCACATAGCTAATAAATGACACCAAGACTCAAAACCACATCTTTCATTTCTCTAAAACCTCAGTCTTAGGACCCAAAGTTCAGAGCTGGAGGGACATTGGAAGTCATCTAGTCTACTATCTCTATTTTACATATGAGAAAAGCAATCAAGAGAGGGCAAAGTCACATTGGTAGCAAATGGTAGTGATAAGATTTGAACTCGGATACTTTTTCTCCAAGCCCAGAATGCTTTCTACCGCACTACAGTAGAATATCTTCCAGGAATGCATGCTGAAATTTTTTAAGATTGATGTCATAGCTTTCAAGCAGAGCCTTCCTCCTGACAGTGCTGGTTACTATTTTGCTTTTGGTTCCTTTGTAAACCTTGAGCTAATTGAAACACCTTATAAGTCTGATTTTGTTTTGTTTTTTCACTTCATGTTTATTGATTTTCAACATTGAAACAATTGTGCCAACACTGGCATCATTTTATATATATATATATATATATATATATACAAAATGTTACACTGAGCAAAACATATATAGAAAACACCCTAATAGCTATTATCAAGGATCCTGTCCCACAGCCACCCATGTAGTCTGACTTAGCTTGTGCATTTTGGCTAAAAGTAATCTTTGAAGGTGTCCTCTTTCCCCAAAGTTACTCCCTGGGCAGAGGTGTGCCAAATGGCTTCATCAACAGCTGAAGAAAACTGCCTGCCTGCAGCACATGATTTCTTTCCCAGTTTCCCAGGCTCAATATCTGCCTGGTTGACAGAGCCATCTTTTCCCTGAAATGGTATTTTTTTTTTATCCCTAAGTCCCCTTATTGTCAGGAATGACAGGTCAGAAATGGGCATATATTCTCCTTACCACCAGGGTAAACTGTTCTATGCCACATTCTTATAGAAATGTACTTTCTTTTGGGTGATGGAAGACAATATATTCCCATTGATAAACAGGTCCACGGGCTACCTATCAGGACTCAGTGTCATGCATCCATTTGACATTGATATGAATCTGATCCTCACTCAGTATGGCTAACAGTGGGTGCATTCTTTTGGAGAAGATGCTTATCCTGTTGTTTTCTTACTTTTGCAGTCTTTGCATAACATTTCTATATCTCCCATTTCCTCAAGTTTTCGTCTTCACTCTGATTTTTGGACTCATAGTAACTACATCTCATGTTTTATTTTAAACATTTAAAGGAATAAGGGAAGATGTTGCCATCCACTCTCAAGCAGCTTTGCATTTTCTTTGAGAAACCTCACCAAAAACATGTTACTCTTCTTAAGAGTCCTGCATGTGTATGTTCTTTTCAATAGTGACGATACATGTTGTTCCTCAGGCTCTACAGTTCAGTTACCTTGCTAGTCTCACACAATTCTAAGTTTTCATGCAACAGAATAATTTAAAACTAAGATACAATGATGAAATGGCATCTCCGGTGGTTCCTTTTCACCATGAATGTTTTGGCAATGAGCAGGTGGGAGTGAGTCACCCAGTGCTAAGACTCAGGTTGCTCATCCTGAGAGTCGCCACTGATGCTGGAACCTTGGCTGCTTGTTTCCAAGTTCACATGGGCTTTTTGGTCTTTGGCAAAGTCAATGAAAACCTGATATTTCAAAGGAAAGCAAACAGTTATTACTAAGTCAAATTAGATCAAAACACAGGGGTGTAGAAGGGATGCTTACAGAAGTGCACATACACAAGAAGTGAGACATGGTGCTTCTCCAAGAAAACTCAGAGATGCACCAACACATGTGAAAAATACTTAATTTAAAAATGTTTATCTTAATTAGTAATAAAATAATTATGAACATATTATAGGCTCTGCCTAAAACATGGCCTGGTCCATCAGATTTTAGGTTTTCTTGTTTAAAATGCAATAGGTATTTGCTAATCATAAACATCCTATTAAAATTAATATTGTAAGTTTAAAAGCACATAAAACTAGAATTAAAAGGATGTCAATTAAAAGGAAATCAGCAACTGAAGGAGGCACCATATGGGACCTGTCCAAGTTCCCAATATAGCATGTAATTTTTATATAACAGACTAATTAATTAATTAAATTTGAATTTTCTAAAATGATTGCCTGCCAAAATGAGGTAAGAGACCCTGGCTTTATCTTCCCATATGTTTATATCCCTGATGGAAATTTTACCAGGGGCATGGGTCAGTTTATATCTAAACATTTCAATACAACTTTTTTCTTCAGTCAATCAAATGACATCTATTAAGCAAAATCAAGTCTTTTATAGTTTTTTTAAACATCTCATTAAGCTGGCTAAGCCTTTTTTTTGAGGGGAATGGGGAGGATGTGGATGCTGAGGAAAGTATTGAAGGTCTCAGAAGAAAAGACACAAATTAAATCTTCTATAATATGAAAAGATAAATGGAACCTCCTGCAATTTTCTGTATGCAATAAGGATAAAGGGAAAGCCAAAAATTGTAAAAATAAATAAATAAATAAATAGAAATAAAGTAACTACAAGAGTTTTGGCTCAATTCAAGTTTAAAAAAAATGTTTCCTTAATGCCTCCTATATAATTCACAAAGATATCACTCATAAATACATTCCTATTTCTATATAACTCACTCAGAAATATATATACTCATAAAAACAGGTATGATGCTTGAAAATTAAAAGTTCATTTTCCACTCCCATTTTTATGATGGATACACTGAAGATTTTCCATAGCACTGAGTTTGGCAATTTGTACTAAGTTAAAATGGAACAACTGTGTTAGAGGCTGATTTTTGAAGCCCTTATTTATACCAAGTTAGATGATAGAAATGTCATTAGAGAACACTCTTTGCAAAAGCCCAATTGATTCAATCTTGTCAAGCTATCTAAATTTGGATAAAGATTCTATTTCAATATATCTGCCTACACTATTGACTGGATTCTGCTCCATAAAGGTGATTGATAAAATCATTTACTTTGGAATTCTATCAAGTAGAAACTTAAGTAAAGCATTAATTGTAAGTTCACTTGTTGAATTGAATACAAACTTCTTATTGTTTTGTACAGATATCTGCTCACTCATCATTAATTCATTTATTCAACAAATATTTGTTTTATTGTAAAATGATAAAAATGTTTTTTTGTTCTCAAAAACTATATAATTGAACACAAATATAAAACATGTTTGAATATATGAATGTTAATTATCATTCAAATTAGATTGTAAGTTCAAAGGAAGAATTATAAGATGTGGTGACAGATCATTTCCAGCTGGGGGGAATCAAGAAAGTTTCATAAAAGAGACGGCATTTAAACTGGACCTTGATGAGCAAGGACAGTATGAATGAGCAGAGATAAAAAAAGAGAAGGGGTGGTAAATATTCCAGACATAGGAGACATCCTAGCCAATACTAGAACTGAAAATCATCAGTTGCTCATTAAAGAAATAATTGCTTTCATACGGTTAAAAAATCCACTAATAATTTTACTCTCAAACTCAAATATAAATTCATCAAAAGCTATGCTGGGATTTGTGGTTACACACAAAAATACTGCTCTAATTAAAGGCAAATTCTATGTCATTAAAAAGATATAAATGGGACTAGCTAGGTGGTGCAGTGAATAGAGCACCAGCCCTGAAGTCAGGAGGACCTGAGTTCAAATCTAGTCTCAGATACATGACACTTCCTATATCTGTGTCGCCTGGGCAAGTCACTTAACCCCAATTGCCTCAGGAAAAAAAAAAAAAAAAAAAAGATGGAACATTCATATTCAACAGCATGTAAAGTTTTAGGGATAAATCACAACATTTCTCTTACCTCTTCAAGAGTTGTCTGACTCACTAAAAAGTTTGTGATATTTAAGGCTGCCTTGTTTGTTTCTAGTAGATCAAATATATTTGCTACTCCTCCCGCTGTGACTGGCACATGATACTCCAGCATACTAAGATGTTGGTCCTGTGAGAATCAAAGAATACAATGTATTTTGGGATGTCAGGTAGTATTGACTTGTCTAGACATAACATTAGTGAGGACTAAGGAAACTGAAGACATTTTCCCTCAGTAAATGATGTTGCAGAGTAAATATTGACTACATTGTAAAATAACAGTTTGCAAAGATGAAATGAACATTTTCACAAAATCTAAAAGATAGAAAGCAACATGAAAAGCTAATGAAAATAATCAAGTACGCTCTATTAACTTTATCTAAACATTTATTCCAAGATCCTATAGACATCACTGTGAGGATTAATAACTTTCTATGAGAATTGCTCAAAGTTACTGAAAATTGGAAATTTCACACTGCCTTCTTTTTATATCTGTCAACACTAGATTTTTTAAAGTTTAGAGCAGGATACCTACTCTAGTTAGGTAGGACAAGTGCTTTATCCTAATTGAAGAAATAAATAAAATTGAGACCTGTGGGGCAAAAGGGGACCTTTCCAGCATTTAGTATCTTCCCAGACCAGAATCATAGTTCACCGTCCTGGGCTCTTTCCACTATAACCAAGCTTTCTTTCCATAATACTGGATTTTTCTTTGCAGTTATCTTAAATCATATGACAGAATTGCATCAAGAAACCAACAAGAGAAATATCCTAAATTCATCATTCTCCTGTAAAAGCTGTCTTACTTCTTTTATGCATGGACAATACTACATTTCCTCCTGTCTGTATTACTTTCAACACTTATGGCCAAGTCCAATTTCTTATATTCTCAGAATGCTAGGACATTTTCATTTTTATAACTGATGAATCTTTTTTCAGATGACTAAGTATTTATTCATTTTTAAGATGTATACGTTAATAAGGATATAGCCAGACCACTTTGAAGAGCTCTTGCAAGTAATGAAACTGGGATGATTATCTGAAGTATGCTTCCTAAGACTATATACATGTGTATATGTGTATTTATACATGTATGTGTGTATTTATCATGTACAGGTATGCACATATATATGTATGTATATCATATATTATATTATATATGTACCTAAATATAGTATATTAGTATAATATATATCTCTATAGTATAGGCATTTAGATAGTGTAGTAGGGTGCCAGAATTGAAATCAGGAAGACTCATCTCCCAGAGCTCCAATCCAGCCTCAGACATTTACTAGCTGTGTGCTCTTGAGCAAGCCGCTTAACCCTGTTTGCCTCAATTTCCTCATCTATAAAGTGAGCTAGAGAAAGAAAGGCAAAACATTCCAGTATCTTTGGTAAGAAAATCCCAAATGAGATTGTAAAGTCAGACACAATTGAAAAATAACTAAACAATAATAACAACAACATATGCTTTGCATATATGATATATTTGAATATATGTACTTAGCAAATATTATATATATATACACATATAGAATGTGTTTATATGCACATGTCATATACATACACATATGTGTATTCTGTTGTTGTGATTTGATTATTCAGCTTGACTCTTCATGATCCCATTTGGGGTTTCTTGGTAAACATACTGGAGTGGTTTGCCATTTTCTCCTCCAGTGCATTAAGGTAAATAGAGGTTAAATAATTTATTCAAGTTCACACAGGTAGTATGTGTTTGAGGCTGTATTTGAACTTAGTTCTTCCTTTCTCCAACCTTAGTGTTCTAATCACTGAGCCACCTCTCTGCCTCCATATATATATACATATACATATAACTAAACATATATATATATATACGTAAATATTCAATAGCTAGATCAATATTATATATATACAACAAACTAAAGCAACAATCACTATCCATTTCCTGATATCTTCCCTCTGCCTCCAGTTAAGGATTAATATTAATTTTTACTACATCCTGAAAACTCTGGTCTCTATACATTTGTGAAAATATTTAGTAGATAATATAAATAATAATGCTGATAGTTTGTAATCTTAGGATTTTATTTAACTTTATAACATGTTCTATTCATAATAACTCTGTAAAGTCAAGTATCATTATTCCCATTTTACAAATGTGGAAGCTAAGATTAAGTGGCTTACCCAGAGTAATACAACTAGTAAATACCAAAGCCAGGACTTCTGATTCTAAATCCATGCTCATATTGTGATTATTCAATCATCCTCCAAGTCTATATTCCATTTGAAATCACCTTTTTTTTCAATCACATATTTACCTTTAGATATGTTTTTGGGAAGTGTAGTTGCATGAACTGTGTCAGAACTTCCATATTTGCTTTACTGTTTTTAAAATGAACCTTTACAGTAAATCCTCTTCCAAATCTAGAAGGAAAAATTGAAAATGTGATGTGAGCAATGCTGTAGTAAAGTTGTTTCACTGGAAAACTAGATGAAAATCACTGATTTAATTGTGTGCAAACTGACCACATTATATGTATATATATATATATATATGAACATATATATATATATAATAATAGTAGGTGATATTTATATAACTATATAATATCTCTTTATAAGGGATTATATAAATAAGTCTCTTAAAACTTATAAAACAGTTTACAGAGATCATGTCATTTTATTTTCATCCCTGAGGGATTATTATTATCCCCATTCAATAGCTGAGGAAACTGAGGTAAACAGAATTTCAGGGCCTTGCTTAAGATTGAATAGTTTTTAAGAATCTGAGCCCAAATTTGAATTCATATTTTCTGACTCCAGACCAAGCACTCTATATGCTATGGAACTACTTAGCTTCCAGCCCACTCCTCCCTCCCGCCTCCCTCTCTCTCTCTCTCTCTCTCTCTCTCTCTTGATATAGATATAGAAATATGTTTATATATAAATATATATCTCTATCTTGAGAGAGGCTTTGGTAATTCTAGGTTATCAATTCTAGTATAAATCAGTATTAATAAAATTATTTATGTGTTTATTTCTATACATGAGATTCCTCCCCTCCATATATACACACACCTTACAGGCTTCCAAAGTAGTAAAACTATAAAGCAATTTGTGGAAGAACTAGGAAAATGGTAATTAGCTTACTGTCAAGTCTAGAATTTAATGTATTTGTCAAAGTTCAACTCAACCTGAATTACAAAATAATAGTATAAATGCCTTAGTCTACGTCCTCTCTCTCGCTCTCTCTCTATGTATATATATATAACATATATATGTGTATATAATTTTTCCATCAAACACATCATGAGAAAAACCAGCCTTAGTAAGCTTTAGATGTTTCCTATTGTTAGGTTTTAAAAGTAAAATAAACCCAAAGTAAATATTTTTTTAAAATTTTAAGGGGAAGATATTAATTTCGTTCTAATGATTGGCCTCCCCACTCCATTTTCTCAATTCATTGTATAACAGACAACTGAAATGATCTTTGAAGCAGAGCCCCGCACATATCTAGATCCATTTAAGAAACAATCTATTGGTTATTAACCTGCTTTTTATGTGCTGTAAAGAACCAATGCATTGGAACCTTCCATTCACCATAATGGCCAATCTGGTACAGAGAGCTTCACATTCTTCCATGCTGAAAAATAAAGTGGAAAAATCTTCAGTATTCTATAACAGGATTATAATTAAGTGCTCAACTTTGATTATGTGTGTCTTTTAATGAACTAAAAATAATGACTTCATTACTGGACTTTTGTAATTGTGATGATTCTTCTTGCTATGATGATCACCTCCCTCTTAGCCCATTATCTTACTTGTTCTTACCTTTGTGCTTTTGCTGCTATCATCACTTCCAAATAGAATCTGTCCTTGATTCTCCACATAAATCTATTAGTTCTTTCAACACATCCCAATTTATCTTTTCAAAATTTTCCCTAAAGAATTTGTCTATTTCTCCTCTAACTTTTGTCTTCCCAATTTAGCTGAAGGAACTATAATTTCTTGATTTCCTTTGAGAAGATATCTATGACTCCTAAATCTCAGAGGGATCAGGGTCTTCCCATGTCCTACAAATTCTTGGTTCCCAAGGAAGTGAGTATGAATATGCAGAAGAGGAAACAGATCTTTATTAAGAGATCTTATATTAAAGAAAGTAATGGGGATTTCTGTCACAAGATCTAGGGTGCTTTGTTTAGGAGTAGAAGTGAATAAAGTCTATATTAGGATAGCAATCTTGAGTCACCAGTGGAAGTACCAGAATAAAAGATAGTAAAGGTAAATGATATTTTTAGGGTGATAAAGGCTTAGAATGTTCCAAAAGCTGGAGGCTAGGGTGGGCTAGGACTAGAGTTATAAAGTTGCCCTGCTTAGCAAGACATGGAATCTGTCCTTGATGCTGAAAGGGATTTCTTTCCCCACTGTTTCAGCTTTCTGTCCCATCTTCCATCATAAGTCTAAGATCATTGTCCCTGGAATCAAAAGAGTTGGGTTCAAATACTTGATCATCTGTATGACCTTGGGCAAATTATTAAATCTGTGCTTAGTTCCTCATCTGTAAGACGAGTACTCCAAGGTCACTTTCAGTTCAGATCTAATGATCATATGATCCTCCTTTTGTTTTAAAAATCTTTTAATTTAGAAGGATTTTGGGGTTGAATTTACCAGGTGAAAATCCACAAGAAAACCATAGGAACACTGAGATCTAGGGAGGTATTTGCCTAGTTAGAGATGCTTAGTTCCTAAATAGAACTATCTTCTATCTAGTAATTATCAAGGACACAGGAGGAGGCCCCAAACAGCAGCCTCACAGTTCAATAAAGAAAATGACTTTTCTAACATTTCTGAAGCAATAGTGATTACTTGTATTCTCAAATTAATTATAATTATAATAATAGTAATAATAATTAGCATTTATATAGAGCTTTAAGGTTTACAAAGCTCCTTACAAATGTTATCTCACTTTAGCTTCACATAACACTGGGCACAGCTTATTCCCATTTTACAGATGAGAGAATTGAGGCAGGTGAGATTAGATGACTTCCCCTGAGTTACACAGCCTAGGCCAGACTTGAACCTGGTCTTCTTGATTCTATGTCAAGCTCTATTCACTTAGACCAGGAGTATCTTCTTTTGTTCAATCCATAAGGGAGAAGAAAAGACATTTAGAGTTGTATTCCTTTATTCCATGGCCAATTCATGTTGACTGCTCTGGTGCTGAGGGATAGCTCATCTACTCAATGACATGGAAAAATACTGGTTTCCTTCCCTAAGTTTCAGCACTATCCCTTAAAAAGAATAAAATAACTATTGGAAGAGAGGGATCCTATTTGTACAAATTCCTAGATTTAACACTGGTTAGCAGATCATGGAATATGGGCCAAAAGCACATGGGGGTTTTGGAGAATAGATAGGTGATTTTATTGCTTAAAAAACTTCTGAATAGGATATTCCACACATTAAAGCAGATCAGCAATTGTTTTGCAACTTCCAGTCCTAGACAGTTGGCTGATGCATTCTGAAGTTAAGTGGGGTGTGCCGGAAAAAAACCATATCTCAGAAGCAAGATTTCAATCCAGGTGTTCCTGATTTTAAGGCCAGTTCTCTATTTTCTTTTTCATGATTCCTCTAAATAGTCTTCTTTATAGTTTTAAAGTTTATGAGAATAATCCTAGCATATAATTACTTTGTATTAAAGAATATGTTATCCACATCCTCTCTAATCTAATCTTTAAATGTATGCTTAGGATATGCTATATACTTAATTAGAAACTATTAAACAAAGATTAAGTTTAAACAGATAGTTTGACTAAACAAATATATAATTAAATTTAGATAGATGATGGCTTGCATCCTATATCTTCAAGGTGACTTAAGTCTGTATTCTTGAATCTGCCACCACTTGTTTCCTAGAACATTGCTATGTATATATGAAAGGTAATCAATAAATCTTTATTGTTTTAATGAATTGCAAATATTATAACTGATTGTTTTCCTGAATATCATCATGAAGATATATTTCAGAGTTTGTATTCTTAGATCTCCAAGTTTCTGTAATTCACTTTACCTGTGAGAAGTAAGTATCACTGAGCATTTGTTTTGTACTTCTTCTGAAATGATCTTCCAGAGATGTCGTTTAGATTTAGGATCCATTCCAGAGCTTGGCTCATCCTTAATAAAAAAAATCACAAGAAAAAGTAATTAATCAAATTAATTAATTTTTGGATGAGATGCCTTACATGAATCATCACCACATCTGGCTTCCCTAGACCTGAACTCCCTTAACGAGGTCCTATGACTGACTCATTTTAGGTTCCAGAGGCTTGTTTTTGCAGCTGTCAAAAAGCACCAAGATTAATCATTTTAAATTGTCGTTCCATTCCCCAAAGTGACTATGCAAAATGACACCTTGTTATTTTACACCTGCCTCTTCTGTGTTTTTTTGGTTGAATTTCTACTTCATCGTCTGAGAAAATAAGGTTGGCACTTTTCTCTCTGCATGGTCAGGTCCAGATCTGAGGCCGGAATGCTAGGCTTTGTCCCCATCTCACATGGCCTGAGCCAAATTGTCAGTCCACTTTTGAATGTAGAGCTATTTATTATTGTTGCTGAGAATATTCTCTCTAGTTGCAACAGAAAGAAATGGGATGACACGTGAGAGTGCTTGGAATGGTAAAGAAACTTTGGGATGACATTAGCTAGTGGTTCATAGTCACAATCTGGGAAGATATTTTTAAAATTATGCATTATTTATTGAACGGTGATAATTTTGATAAAAGCAGCATACATTTATTTAGTGATTTAGAATTTAGACAGCATTTATTTTAAAATGCCCCTTTTGAGATAGATAAAATAAGTATTATTATTATTGTAGTGTGCCAGGCAGTTTAAAATATTACCTTTATTTTAAAATGAGGAACATTTGCTTCAGAGATATTAAGAACTTGTCCATGGTCAAAACTGCCAGTTGGCAATGAAAGAGCTTGAACTTCAGCATTTCTATATCCAGTGTTCTTTCTATGCCATGATGCCTCTTACTGAACCAGGTTGGTGGTATAAGCCAAAGAAAATGTACAAAAGATAAATGTGCCCTTAAGGAACCTATATTCTTTTTGTCTTATAATACTAAGTGGATACATATGTTATATATGTATGTATGTATATATATAAAATATATGTAATAAATATAAAATATACATCCTATATAACAAACATGCACATAGCATATTTACATAAATATGTACATATATGTACAATGGATAAGTACAAATATATATATATATATATATACACACACACACACATATCTCTATATATCCATTTGGCTATATCTACCTGTATCTATCTGTCCATCAATATATATGTTGAAGAGACATTGTAAATGGGAAAGTTGAATCCAATCAAATAACAAGTATTTATTAAGTGCTCTGGGAATACAAACACAACATTAAACAAGTCCTGCCATCATTAAATTTGATTAGGGAAGAAAATATATATTCATGTAAGAATATACAAAAGTCATACATGGTCACTTATGAGAGAAAGGACTAGCAGCTGGGGAACTCAAGAAAAGCCCTAAGGCCTTTAAGCTGTTAAGAATTTTGAAGGAAGCATGACATTTATAGAGGCAGAGGTTAAATAGGAATACATCAGCCCGTGGAAAGGCATGGATATAGGAGATTGAATGTTGTGTGGGAGAAACAACAAAAAGTCATTTTAAGTCAACTTTTAGTTAACCATAAATTGTGAAGGGGAACAGTGTAAAATAAGCCTTGAAAGGTAGATTGGAACCATCTTGAGAAGTTATATTCCAAACATAAGTTTGTCTTTGATCTTAGTTGTACTAAGGAGTCAATGGAATCTATTAAATGAGAGTTTTAGTGACATGATTAGATATATGCTTAGGGAACAGCAAGTGAATTGATAGATGTTTAGAGTATGGATTAGTGAATAGAGAGATTTCAGGCACAGAGACCATTTAAGAGTTCTGCAATATCAAAAGGTAATTCGTTAAAGAGAATTAAAGCAAATGAAACTGCAAAATTTTAAAATAATATTTAATGTTTCCCTGAAATAAGGGTTATTCTTTTAAATAAAATATTCTATTGATGTTATGTGGCTATAAATTATGGAATACTAGAATATCAATCAGAAGGTAGTGGTGCAGCACAAGGTGAATGTGAACAGTTCACAAAGTCAGATAGTGAATATTTTCTTTTTAAAAATGACCTTTTGGGACCACATGTGCAAAAATATTTGTAACAGTCTTTTTTTTTGTTGACTAAGAATTGGAAATTGACTGGATGCCCATCAATTGCAGAATGGCTGAATAAGTTATAGTATATGAATATAATGGAATATTATTGTTCTATAAGAAATGATGAGCCAGCTAATTTCAGAAAAAGCCTGGAAAGATTTGCGCGAACTGATGCTCAATGAAGTGAGCAAAACCAGGAGAACATTGTACACAGTAACAGGAACATTGTGTGATGATCACCTATGACAGACTTAGGTTTTCTCAGCAGTACAGTGATCTAAAACAGTTCCAATACACTTGGAATGGAAAATGCTATCCACATTCAGAGAAAGAACTAGAGAGACTGAATGTAAATCGAGCATTGTTTTCACTTTTTTTGTTTGCTTTTTCTTTCTTGCGGTTTTTCCCTTTAATTCTTGTTTTTCTTTTATGACATTACTAATATGGAAATATGTTTAAAATGATTGTACATGTATAATCTATATCCAATTGCTTGCTATCTTGGAGAATGGGGAGGTAAGGAAGGAAAGGAGGAAAAATTTGGAACCCAAAGTCTTACAAAAATGAATGTGGAAAACTATCTTTACATATAATTGGAAAAATAAAATGTTATTCAGAAAAAAATTAAAATGTCTTTTCTTTGTTAGAAAATTCTGGTGGAATGTTTCTAAGTTAGTCTCATTTCCTGTCATTTTTTTTAGAGTAAAGGAAAAATAGCCTAAAATAAGCAGTGATGAAATGAAGACTCTTGACTGCAACCTATATAGATTAGTTAGCCGTGATTTTGTTCATCCAGGGGGATGAACTATCCAAAAAGATCAAGATTATAGAAACTGCTTCACTGAGGTAAGCAGGACAAGGGATTCAGGTGAGGTGAGAAGGCAAGCACTACCTAAAGAACCAGAGAATGCAGATTTACAAAACATAATGATATGAAAGCTGGAAATTTACAGAACATAACCTTTAAGGTCCAGATTTTTTTTTTTGGGGGGGGGGGGATTTATTACTGAGAATTGAAGAGTGAAGAATAGACTTCATAACTAGTGAGCCAGATGGACTGAATGAAGTAGATGGGATCAGGAAAACAAGAAGTCCTTTCTGATGATTAGACTCTGAAGTCTGGAAAAAAAAAAAGATTCCCAAAGGCTATGGAATGGCAGCTCAAGGTAGTCGATTTTTACATTGAAACAGAAACTGGGTTAGCATCAAAGAAATTAGGCAGGACTTTACTAAAAAAGTAGAATATATCTGTAGCTGGTGGAAGATTATAAACTATAAAAACTTTTATAATCTGCAATTCCAGTTGGAATTAAGTTGGAATTCCCAGGAATTATTCATGACACATCTTATTACTCTACTGAAATCCACACAGAGTTCTAAACTTTCAAAAGGAAGCATCATTTTCTGGCATCTTGCTTGAGTACAAAATTGATCTCTGATATTAATTGATTTAGATGAAACACATAGACAGAAAAGTATGATCTGTGTGAATTTGTGAAAATGTGATCTGCTTTCTCTAAAGCTTAGCAGCTTTGCTATAAACTATTCACTTACCAATAGTAGAAGTGATGGCTTCCCAATCAAAGCTATTGCAGTTGATAATTTTCTTTTTGTGCCATAGCTGCACATACATGTTGATTTTTCTTTATAGGGCATCAGTTGAAGTCTCCAAAGAAGTTTATAAACAGTCTGTGGAAAAAACAACAGCAATAAATTAGAATTGTACATACACATGTATACCTTACAAAAAAAAAAAAAAGTAGAAAAAAAAAAGAATTTGTCTTTAGGAACAGAGAACTATACGGGATGATTGGATTTTAAAGGGAGATAAAGGGGGGGGGGGTCAATAATAATAAGAAACTTCCCCACAGTAGAGTTGTCCCAAAGGGAATTATCCATTGCTTGAAAGCTTCATCAAGAGCTATCATAAAAAGATGCCATGATTTAGAAGGAGTTGAATGAGATTATCTCTAGGATTCCTTCTAATTCTCTGTCTATGATTTTATGATCTTAATCACCTCAATAAAACTAAGATTACTAGAAAATAAAATTTTTTCTTTTTTTTTTGTCAGGCAGTTGGGGTTAAGTGACTTGTCCAGAACCATATAGCTAGTAAATATTAAGTATCTGAGGATTTGAACCTTGGTCCTCTCTACTCCAGAGGTGATATTCTATCCACTGAATCATCTAGCTGTCCCCCAGAGTAGGGAACTTAAAACAAATGATGAAGTTTAAAGCAGAAACACAAAGTGTTTTTTAAAAATAATCATGTGAGATATTTGTTTCTTAATTTATAGAATAAAATAAGCATTTTTAAACATAATACAGTAAAAAAGATGATTGTACATGAAACTGCAAATCTTCTATGTACAACTTGTTATTCCTTTCAAAAGTACAATAATATTAGCATGTGAAATTTTTTCTTTCCAGATGAGATAATATTTATAAAGCAGTTAGCACAATGTCTGACACAAAGTAGGCACTTTATAAATGTTTGTTCCCTTCCCTTCCTTTTTCTTTCCTATAACCACCCTCTCCACAAAATTCTATGTTTGAAATAAAGGTCTTCAACTAAATAAGAAAGGAACAACAAAATAGGATAAGGAGATGAAATAGAGACTACACTTGTGACTTCATTGATAAAGGAATTTTTAAGGAGGAAGCTCTCTCTACCAATGTAGATTGGCATTTTCTCTATAGCTTATATTCATAGAGAGTCTCCTAGGCATTGAATACTTAAGTGACATGGAGCCAAGTTGACTCCAATAAAAGGATAGAATTTGATATCTCATCTTCTTTATTTTGAGGTAAATTTTCCATCAATTGTATCTTTCTGCCTATTGCCTTTGCAAACCTGCCTTGTTGAACAGAAAATGTAATATTGCCATTTTTAAAAAGAGTATTTATTGTTGTAAACAAAATCTTGTCTATTTAATCACTCTTCAGCTTAGAAATTTCAATAATGCTTCTTGAGATGATTGGTAAATATGTCCAGAGACTTCCTTCAGTGTCATTTTCTTTTGATTGACTCAGATATTTAGAGCATGTCCTTCCATATGACCCAGCTCCCATATTTCAAGCTTAAATACAGTCCAGACTACACTATTTTAGTGTTGACCCTTCACTTGCCTTATTTTTAATATTTCATTCCAAGAATCTTTCAATATTCATTTTAGGATTCAAGACCAATGATCAGAAAATATATACCCATTCAATCCTAGGTGTTTCTTTTAGAAAATGAACTAGGGCTATTGACACTTTATCAAACTGCAACAGCAGCCATGCCTATAAAATATGTTGAAGTCTCTGTTAATAGTGGCACTATGAAATCCAATGTGCCTTTTCCATTTGGCATTTATCCTTTCAGTGGAGTGTACCTTCAGAAATTTTTCAACCTATCTAAAATCTTAGGGACACAATTTGGAAACTGTTGAAGCTCACCACAAATAATTAAAAAGAAAGATATGAACAATGTTTTGAAAAAGTTAACTATACATAAAATATGGAATATTGAAAATAGCTAATAGATACAACATAAATAAATCCTGACAGAATCTAATAACAACCTCACAAGTTAATATTAGATGAAAATCCTGATATTCTTAATGAGAATTTGCATCTACATGTAAAAGCTGGTGACTCCCTTTTCTAGTGAGGGACTAAAAAACATTTTTTCTTGAGGAATATATTGTATTTTAGGAATTAGTAAAATGAAAAGAAAAACCCTTGAACATTTAGCTATGGTAGACAATTTATACATACATACATACATATATATGTATGTTATCTTCGTAAAAGTATTCTGTTCTTGTAAGCTTGGATTTCTTTATGCATTTTGAGCATAGAATTATATCATAGACAGAGAGTAGAAGAAACCTTTGAAGTCATATAATCCAACCCTTGCCTATACTGTGATATGTACTCAAGGGATGCTCTTGGAGTTATTTCTGTTGTAAAATTCTGCTAGCAAAGAGGATCCAAGCTGAAAAAAGGTACAAACCCTAGAGCCTTAAACATGTCTATAAACTAATCAATTCAATCTTTAATAAGTAAAGAGCTGTAGTTGATCAAATCAAAATGGAAGCTGCTCTATTTGACCAAAATTTCAAATTATGCCTTGAAATTCCCTTCCCATATGGTTTAACTGCTTAGTGAAATGATTGCCCATTCTGAATATACCTAAGCTTTATTTTCATAATCACTTCTATCTTTAAAGGACTGATCAATAATTTTGGTACCAAGAAAATTATTGGTTTGTTTTTATTTTTTATTTTTTTGAAACTGAGTTACAGTGAGTTTCCCCAGAGACCTAATCAGTAGTGAACACGAGCTAGAAATCTTAAGGCTAATTCAAAGGTCTCAAAATCAGTTGTAGCTGATCTGAGTACTAAATTATACATAGGTACCAAGGCAAACTCCAGCTAAAGCCCCCTGTAGGTATGTGATCCCTCATTTGGCATTTGAGAAAGAAGAGACTTTTCAGAGAGTTTTCAAATTTGAAATCTACAACCTGGAAGATGATGCTCATTTCCTCTTTCCATATAGCTCTTGCAAAATATTTAAAGCCCATATGAAGTCTATACTTTGGCACCTTTGACCCTTCACTCATTTTACTTCTAAAATTTGGAATGCAAATGTTCAGCAGGCACATTCAGAACAAATTCCAGATGATGTAATGTCGTAAAACTACAGGGCATTGCTAAAGCCTGGCTTCTCATTACATTGGCAAATACAATAGTTTTCATTTGTCAAATTGGTGGGGATGTGAAACAGGAAGAATAATGTTTTTTTCCAATGAGCTCAGCTTTTCAATCACATACTCACTTCCTTAATGTCTTTCTCTGGAATTCCATGGATTCTGGCATAAAAGTACAGATGCTCTTCTACAGTCACCAGATCATCTAAGGCATCTTCCTGTGGGCAGTAGCCAATTGATGAATAGTGTGTGTCAACTCGACCAAGGGTTCTGAATCATGAGAATCAATGGAAGAGACAGAGATAAAGACAGAAACAGACAGCCAAATGTACACACATATATACATACATATAGAGAGACAGAAACATACATGCAGATAGATATACAGACACAGAGAAAGACAGATAGAGAAAGAGAGAGAGAGAGAGAGAGAGAGAGAGAGAGAGAGAGAGAGAGAGAGTTAAATATTTAGGCATACAACTTTGGTAGCTTACATAGGCTAAAAGGAAGAAATGTGTTTTTATATAAGTTGGTGGCTAGCTTATTGAATAATAATAATATTTATATATTTCCTTAAGATTTGCAAAGAGTGCTTATAATTATTATAATTTATTATCACAATGACTCTGGTGGGTATCGTTATCCCCACTTTACAAATGAGGAAACCAAGGTAGATGGCAGGTTTTTTTTTTTTTTTTTTAATAACTTTCCCAGAGTAACACAGTTAGCCTGGATTTGAACTCAGTTATTGCTAACTTCCAGTGATTCCAGTGGAAGTCCAGTTTTCTCAAAAAAGCCTACAACCTCATTATTAAAATAATTGAATATATTTTTCTTTACTTTAATGCTCCTCATCTAAATCTTTTAAAGCCATCAGTAAAGCCAAATAGGGAATCAGGGTGGTGTTTTGTTACTTAGAATACAGTTTTTCCTACCCAGTTTGATTTCTGATGAGAATTTTTCCACTTGTTGCGATGATGTCTCCAGTCAACATTTTGAAGATAGTGGTCTTCCCTGCTCCATTCACTCCCAGGAGACCAAAACACTGGTTTGAGAAAAAGATTTATACAGTCATGAAGAATTTACAGAATATAATGAAATGATATTCCTTCTTTCTTTTTCATTTTGACAATCAGTTATTGGAAAAATAAATGCTAATAGAATTACTTTTGGATGATGAAAAATAGTTTCTCAAGTTGTATCTCAGCTCTGATACTAATTATGTGATAAATGGACAAAACATCTCTCCTAGTCTCAGTTCCTTGATATATAAAATGGGGGTGATAATTTTTATACCACATATGTCACAGGGTTATTGTGGGAAAGTTGTCTATTAACTTTAAAGAATTGTGATAACATTAATGATTGATGTAAAATTCTGGCTCTTTTTTCATAGTTTTAAGATTTATATTTCAAGATAAATGATTGGGCATGTGACATTTACTCATTCCATATATATATATATAATACTTTAAAATATCATGCATGTGTTTACTATTAACTCAAGAACCAAATGACAGCATCAGCTATTAGACCCTATCCAAACTAGCTTCCAAAATAGGAAGGAAGGGTTATCTACCTAAGGCACTTGGTCCTGGTTTGGGATAAATATGCCTGTCATCATGTATTACTTGTTCTGTTTAACCTGATACTGAGTTATATATCATATCATTGACAGTTTTTAGGCAAATCTACCAAAGGGTGGAACAATTATGCTTAATTTACTTGGCAAGGAAACTCAATCTCCAAAGGTATATGAGGTGACATGAGATAGAGACTATCAAAAGATATAAACATTATAGCTAGCTCTTTCTTCATTTTAATTATCCAAACATTTTCATATACACTTAAGATATACTGCTTTAATATATTATGTTAAGGTACAGCTACACGATAGAGCACCAGGTCTGAAGTCAGAAAAGATTCATTTTCCTCAGTTCAAATCCAGCCTCAGACACTCACTAGCTGTGTGACTCTGGACAAATCATTTAATCCTGTTTACCTCAGTTTCTTCATCAGTAAAATGAGCTGGAGAAGGAATGACAAACCATTCCAATATCCTTGCCATGAAAATTCCACATCATGAAGATGAGGAAATACTAGTTAGAACATAACTAGAAAGTTATGTTCTAACGCCTCGTTTGAAAGTGTACCACAAAAAAGATTTGCTGACCTGAATAAAATTAATGAAGATTTACAGGTTGTCTCCCATTGATAAAAGAATCATTTTTCTGAATGGCTCACTCTAGCAATTTCTCTATACTACTATACTTTTCCCTTCAAGTCATCCATCTACCTGGTCTGTATTCTGTTTGTGCCATTTATTTAGAATTTAAGTTCCATGAGGACAAGGACTGGTATTGGATTTCTTTGTATCCCTAATTTTTGGGCTCAGGATAGGAGATAGGAACAAGCATTTATTTAGCTATTAGTATGCCAAGCATTTTACAGATATTATTTCATTTGATCTTTACAATGACCCTTTGAGGTAGATGCTATTTTGGTCCCCATTGTATAATTGAGGAAACTGAGGCATATAATGGTTTAGATGACTTATCAAATATCATATGGTTTGGAAGTATCTGAGGGCAAATTTGAACTCAAGTTTTCCTGAGTCTAGCTCAAGCATTCTGTCAGCTCTACCACCTAATTGCTCTACATACAGTCTATACTACATAATAAATGTTTAATAAGTACTTGTTGATTGACTGTTCTTTAAATTCCATAAATGTAGGTGTTTACTTCAAACACATTTAGTTTATAACAAAAAACACCTAGGTAGAAATAACAGAAGAAAGTAAGCAGGAATACCCATATTTTTCTTTTAAAATATGCTCTTATTTCATTGGAGATAAAAGAAGCATATAGAGCAATTCTATGTTATTCTACTCACATATTAATGGTTGAACAATAACACAATCAGGATAAAGAATGATTTTCTACCAAATGTTTTTGTTTTCCCCAACATTTTATAAACATCTTAGTTACATTCTAACATTTTATTCATAGGGAAGAAACAAGGAAAAAGGATTTTATACCAGTATTCAAAGATAGAGAGACATACAGCGAGACAGAAAGACAGTGAGAGACACAGGGAGAAACAGAAAGATACAGAAAGACAGTGAGACACACACACACACACATACAGAAAGCTTATTGTCTCTCTGTATGTCTCTCCATCTTTGTGTCTCTGAATCTGTCTTTGTCTCTGTCTCTCTGTCTCTCTCTCTCATATCTCCATATTCCCTTTTAGAAAAGGTGCAGTATTTTGTATTGAAAAGGGTTCAATAAATTTCACTGATGGACTTCTAATCTAATAGTCAAGACAGGCAAGGATTTCGCCTGCCACTGCCAGTTGAAAATGAAATAGACTCTGATGTTGAACTAATCATTTTGTTTGCTTTGGAGAGTCATAAATCCAAGGCAGAAGATAATCTCTAGTTCAGTTATTCCAAATGCTTAGATGATGAGCAGAGTCACTGCCAACTCTTACCACCCTGTGCTATTAGAGAAGATTGTTAAGTTCATAGTATAAAATGGCACTTGATATATGATTGTCCTCTTTTTTGATGACTTATCCCAGAACCTACCATTATTACTAATGGTTCTTTGCAGGCTTTTCCAGCCTTTTCTAGCTCTGCTATTAATCAATGGGAACCTTAAACTTATTCCTTTTGGTTATGTCTTGCATAATGAGAGTGGGGATGTTTCAAACCTGTGATTTCATTGATACGGAAAACTCCACCCCATGGAACAAAAAGCTGATCATTCTGACATAAAATGAAAATACCCTTTATCAGCACATATTTACAACTTTCCAGGTATTTACAGTTTTAGAGAGCTGCCTGGGGTAATGAAAGTAGTTTTATTGCTTTTAAAGGTAAAGATAGGTTTTGAATTTAGGTCTTCCAGTCCTTTAGACTTCAGATCCATTATTCCAAGCTTTCATTTCATATATGTTAATTTCCCCAAATATGTGGATAATACAGTTACTCATATAGTTTTAGAATTGGAAGTTAGAAGATTAGAAATCACCTAATGTGTGGGCTAACGTGGGTCCAGAAAATTAAAAAAAATTTTAATAAGTATTCCAATACAATTGGTTTCCTCGGTAATACTAATTGTTTTATACATTTAAAATGTTATTTTGAGAAGGGTTCATTGGCTTCACCAAATTGCCAAAGGGTCTTATGACAAAAAATTCATTGATTCTAGTTAACCCCCTTCAGTTTACAGATTAAGAAATGAAAGTAAAAAGTAAGTAAAAAAGAAAGATTAAGTAAAGAAAATGAAAATATTGTTCCTTTCTGAGAGAGGTTTAATAACTTACCTCTCCAGCTGGTATTCCTATGCTTATATTGTTTACAGCTATGATCTTTTTGTGGATAAGTTGGTAGGTTTTTGTGAGACGCTGGAGTTGTACCAAGTCGAATTCGGCTCCTCCAGTTTCCACCCTTATCCTTTCTGCTCGAACATCTTCATCTTCCTCTATGTTCTCCAGCATAGATGATGAATTCATATCTCTGAGTAAGATTCTAAACAGAGGCAATGATGAACTTGTATCAATGGCTTTTTAAAGAACAACACCCATTTAAAATTTCTTTTAAAAGAGTCTCTTTTCCTGAAAAGAACATTATCAAATACAAATTGCCATTTCCTCCTAAATCTATTTATTAGGTGATCTAAAAACTGTAAGAACAGACATTTGGATTCTACTACAAATTTACTGGGAGATATGGTAATGAAATGTTTGTAATCCCAGTGGAACTGTGATAATAATTATATATATATATATATTATAATACATATTTGCTATCATTGTTAGGACCATTAATTCTAATATAGTTCATGGGAAGGCCTTCAGAGTTTCTATTGTCAGTCCAAACAGCACAATTTCTAATCACAGCAAACATTATTTTATTTATTCTTTCTCCTTGTTTCAATTATCACCAATTTGAGTCTCAATTTCCTATTTTCAATGCAGGAATGCTAAAATCTCAAGTTTGTCATACCTAAAACTGAGCTTATTTTACCCTCCAATTAATTGCCCCTCAATGTAAAATAAGATCCTTCTTTTGACTTCCCCATTTGGTTTAATGGCACAATCATTCTTTCAGACACAGAATCATTTTTTAAAAGTTTCTTAAATTAATAAGTTGCCTACAGCTTATGAACAAAGACTGGAACATTGATCCCTCCCAATCCATTCTGCCTCCTGTTCCCTCATGGCTTCTAAATATCAGCTATTTCATGGTACTTTACCTGATTTTTTTAATCAGCCATTCATTGATCAGGAGTCGTAAGAAAAAGAATACAGTGCCTTGAACAACCAAGGCAACAAACATTGCGCCTAATTTATTCATCTCAAAAGTTTCATTGGGATATTCCACTCCATATGCTTTTAGAAAGTCTAAGACAGATTGTTGTTGAGATAGTTCAATCAAACCATAGCCAAAACAGAATTGTGGGAAAATCAGGAAAATCCGTTTAAGGGTTTCAGAGATAAGTTCCAAAGTCTGAAAGAAAAAAAAATATTAAATGAACTTAGGATTTTGCTTCTGAGAAAAGAATGGCAAAGATTAAAAACTTGGTGCTGGTTAATTTTGTATGAGAAAGTAAGACTAACATTTACTACTTTATTTCTATGAAGTTCTGAGATAATTTCTTATTCGTCACTGTCTTCCTCCAATATCTTATTTTGATAATATGCCAATGAATCACAAATTCTGGCAATTCTACCAAGCTGAATATGAATCCAATAATGGCATATGTTCCTTTCCCCCCCCCCTTTCTTATGATCAGAGTAGTTAAGTCCTAATCACCAGGCTAACCATGGGATAATGATTTTTTTTATCCTTGTCTTTCTCATTCAGTCATTTCATTTGTATTTGACACTTAGTGAGATTTCAGGTTTTCTTGGCAAAGATTTTGGAATGTTTGTCATTTCCTTTTCCAGTTCATTTTATAGATGAGGAAACTGAGGCAAACAGGGTTAAGTGATTTGCCCAGGGTCACATAGCTAGTAAATGTCTCAAGTAAAATTTGAACCCAGGTCTTCCTGATGCCAGTGGTGGTTTATTCACTGCACCAATTCTCAAAACCTATTCTCCAAGTTATAAAAGGGTTATACTACTCTTCAGAAGAAGAAACACCCATCCAGGTGACCCTACCTTCCCTTAAAATTATTAATTACTGAAACAATGATTACTATTCTACATTTTATTCTGATACAGTAGTCCAAAACTGAAACAAATTCATCCAGATCAGCCACTAATCACATTTCACAGCCAAATTGTTTTAGAGTTTAGACTCAACCTTTATAATCTTCATATATCTTTTTTTTTTTTTTTTGCTGAGGCAGTTGGGGTTAAATGACTTGCCCCCAGGGTCATACAATTAGGAAGTGTTAAGTGTCTGAGACCAGATTTGAACTCAGGTTCTCCTGACCTCAGGGCTGGTGCTCTATCCACTGCACTATCTATCTGCATATATTCTGAAACAATTACTTGTCATCTTAGGAAGAGATTGAGATATTCCTAACAATCATCAGGCCTTTAATCAGAATGAATGCAGTCTGGCAATTGGGATCAATTCAGAAGTCTGGGTCTGGTGTAGGCACTTGTGAAGAAAGGACAATATTGCAGATATTCACTTACAACCCTATCTTTTAAAGAATATCTGCCTTTATATTAGATGGTGGCAGTTGTCTACCATTAGAAACTTCATAATATTTGGAAGATCCAAAGTGATTGATTCCTGTTTGGTAATGAGGAAGCAGGGAAAAGGAAGCATGTGAATGTGCAATGCAAAGTGTATAAATGAATTGTGTGATCCTGAGTAGCAACTTCATGTCTCTGAAATCTTTTCCATTCTATGAGTCGATCATTATATGAGATGATGAATATACTACATTTTGATGGGAAGAAAATACTTCATTTTTGCATTATTCATTGTTTCAGAAAACCATTTCCAGTGCACTGATTTCTTTTCTGCTTATTGGAATATATACAAATCACCAAAAAACCTTAAACTTCTGGGGCTAATTAACTATGTGATCACTTGAGCAATTTTGTTACCTCAAGGACTCAGTTTCTTTATTTGTAAAGTTAGTTAGTTATTTGTGTATTACTCAGCAAGCAAAATATATTTATTAATTATCTATTGTAGATAGGCCAAAGAGCTAGACAGTTATGATAGGGGAAGAATTTAAAGTATTATATAAATGCAAGTTATTATTGTTATTATACTATTATTTCTGCTCTTCATATCTATCTATATCTATATTATGGATGTAGAGCTGTAAGCAGCCTCGTGAGATATTTATTCCAACCCTCTCATAGAAGAAAAACAAACATTTCCATTCAGGCAAACTGACTGGTTGGTTGCTTATACATGACGATATGAAAAATTTTAGTATGTTGAATATTTTTTAAACCAGAATTTCCACTGTGTAGAAAGCTATGATTTTTGTAAGAAGTAAGCCTTAAAAAGCATTTCAAAAAACTTGAATTTATCCTTCTTCCCAAACAGCATGCTCTCAAAAATATTTTCCTTCTCTATCCCAAGGTCTCAGAATATGAAAAACTCTTCCAATTTAGGCTTGTGAACATTGAACCTTTTGATATATTCACTGAAATTTAAGAGACTAATAAAGGATCTCACCGGATCATTAGGCTTTTCCTTGGAAAGAAAATATACCACTGACAGTGAAACAATTGAATTGATGCCAAAGAACAAGTTGATGCAAACGTAAGTGATGAAGGCCATTCCAGTCTCATGGAAAAGTCCCGCTAACAAGTACATCCAAGAAAATGTTGCATACCTGTAGGTCAGCAATAATAAAAATTAAAATTGTATCTTTTAATCAAATCAATTGTTATTGTCATATTTTTATATCATTCTATATGTCCCCTCTCCTCCCTTCCCCAGACAGACCAATCTTATAAAATAGAATTTTGAAGTTATGTCTTAATATTTAACTTTTTTTTTAATTAAAGCTTTTTATTTATAAAACATACATATGGGTAATTTTTCAACATTGACCCTTGCAAAACCTGTTCCAAATTATCCTCTCTATCCCCCCAACTCTCTCCCCTAGATGGCAGGTAGTCCAATACATGTTAAATATGTTAAAAAATATATATGTTAAATCCAATACATATATGCATATTTATACAGTTATTTTGCTGCACAAGAAAAATCAGATCAAGGAGGAAAAAAATCTGAGAAAGAAAACGAAATGCAAGCAAACAACAACAAAAAGTGTGAAAATGCTATCACATATTCCACAAGTGTGGTCCACACTTGATTCCTACAATTCTCTCTCTAGGTATAGATGGCTCTCTTGATCACAAGATTATTGGAACTGGCATTAATCATCTCATTGTTGGAAAGAGCCAAGTCCATCAGAATTGATCGTCATGTAATTTTATTGTTTCTGTGTACAATGATCTTCTGATTCTGCTCATTTCACTTAGCATCCATTCATGTAAGTCTCCTCTAAAATTAGCCTGCTAATCATTTCTTACAGAACAATAATATTCCATAACATTCTTAATATTTAACTTCTATAAAAATTTTTCAATATTAAAATAATATGGTGCAAAACAATGGCTGCCATGTTTCATAGTTGGATCCCAACAGTTCTTATTACAGAAAAAAAAGTCTAAGAATGTTAAATATTTTTTCTTTAATGACACAAAAGTTTATATTTTAAAGAAACAAATTCTATCTGATTTTAATATCAGGTTGATGCTGACAAGTGTTCCTTATTCAAGACCAATATAAGAAATAATAAGGATAACAATCTTAGCCTGCAATGAATACTTTTTAATGACAGTGATATTCTCCCTAAATAATTAAATATATAACCAAGAGATCAAATTATATAAAGACATAAATTTTATGTCGTGCTATGTTACTTAGAGATGTTAACACACACACATACATATAAAGGAAGAGTTAGTTATTTATAATGGAATGTAATAGATGGAATAAATCTTATATTTTCTAAAATTATGTAGCTCATTGCAAAAACAATGGAATAAACTTTGTCCCTATTTGACAAATGCAGAACAGAGATTGATCATCCATAACTATAGCTGCTCCTTAAAGACTCATGAATTCATAGGAAGAGCAGTTAGTCAAACCTTGGTGATTTCAACCAAACTTCAAAACAGAAAACAGTATCATATCAATGTGTATGAGTTTTTTTCCCCTCCAAGTTATAATATTATTTAGACACCATACAGAGTATCACACACAAAAATGCACATATGGTTTTAATTATTTTCAAATATTCTACTCTTTCTTATTTTACCAATTGCATCAAGGAAGTAATAAAACAGACTCCCTCAGGCTCTTAAGGAGTAATTTGTACTATTATTTTAAAACTTGGCTTAAACAAGGTTATATAAGAATAACATGCTGTTTTAGATACTGATCAGAGAACTCAACTTTTAGTAAATCACAGATTGGATAAAGACCTTTAAATCTCATTTTTAATCCTCTCCAGCATTTCCATTCATTCAACAGATTCTTCTTTCAGTCATGGGAAGGACACTTACCCAAAGAGCAGAAGGAGGAGAGATACTGCCCCTAAATTATTTTCACTGGAAAAAGCAGGTAACTTGAAAGCTGCAATAACTCCAATTGACATTGCAACAGGTACCAGATAGAAAACCTGTGGGAAGATGTAAAGCATGATGTGCAACGAATGGAAAAGATTTATTTTTAATTCAATATCCTACATAGCCTAAGAATGCAGAATGATATATAAAGATAGGAGCTTTTTTGGTCTAAAGCAAGTGTGGTTGTTTGTGTGAGAGTGTGTGTGCATGTATGTATGGATATAGACACATATACAGATATGTATATAAAGTACAAATATATTTCAGTTGAAGTGTTGCCTTTTCTCACATGCATATTGCTTCCACTTTAGAATTGATCTCTTCCAATATTAGGTAAAATTAGTCTTCAACTTTGCAAACTCTGTGAGTAGTCCCAAATAGTTCTGTCTCTAAATTAGAGAACTAGAGGCTATTTGATGACAGTATTTCACTAAAAATGTTAAGCCATTTAAGTGTCTTGGTATTAGATTTCAATCTTCAAAATAATTGATTTTATTTTGAACATTGGAATTCTTTTAGGTAGTTGTTTGACAATTTCTAGCTGTTAGAGTGAATCACTCCATGACAAAACAGCTGGAGACTGAGGTCCAAATTTTCTTAGAATCACAGGTATATTAACAAAGACTTAGTATTTTCTCAGCAAGAGAAAGGTATTAAATGCTGAAAAGTAGTTTGCCACAAGATGCACACCATTGGAAGAGGCTGCAATTTAATTTAGGGGAGAAGTTTTCTGAATGAAAATAAGGACACAATTGATAATGGTAGAATCTGTAAGCTATGAGTCAACTTGTGCAAACGCCTATGGTTTAAATGTTCTTAATAGTTATCACACATTAACGATACTATCAAGGCTAAAAAAGCCATCACCATTCTTTTAGTTTTGACTTATAAAATGTACACATTTCAAACCCCGCTGGGCACATTTACAAAATGGATATGCACTTAATTACTCTCAAGCACTTTAAGCCAATGATCTTTATAGTGAGCTGCCCACCCAATCTTATTATGATCATCAGGTAAGCACAAGCACTTCCCAGACTTCTGGCCAATAGTATATATGGTTAAAATCAAGAATACCTCTTACAATGAGAATCATCTTTTGCTACCAATGAAAATGCATCCTTACTGCCCCTACTACATTTGAAACCATAATCAAACATGAGCCATATCTTGAATTTTCCTTATTAGTTGATGATACATTTAAGCAAATTTAAATTGCTCTATTAATTAGGTGATATTATCAAATGGTAGTTTCTTTGCCTCTATCTAGGCAGGCAGTGAATCAAGAGACCTGATTTCAGTTACATTTTGACTTCATTTTCCTTGGTACAATAAGAGGATTGGGTCAAATGACCTCTAACATTCAGTACAGTTCTAAGATTATTTGAAGAAATAATCTCTCTCTCTCTCTCTCTCTCTCTCTCTCTCTCTCTCTCTCTCTCTCTCTCTCTCTCTCTCTCTCTCTCTCTCTCTCTCTCTGTCTCTGTCTCTGTCTCTGACCATCTCTCTTTGTCTCTCTGTCTCTGTCTGTCTGTCTCTCCTTTAACTCTCTTTATTACTCAGACCATTAAGGACCCTACTTTAAGTTTAAGATTAAAATTAAACTAAAGAGAAGTCATTTGATTCAAAGTCTTTCATTTTACATATAAGAAAATGGAAATAAAAAACTAATTCTGAGGGGATCTTGAGGACATATCTTTTGCAGTCCAAATCCAGTGCACTCTCCTCAATACTCTGTTGTTTTGGAGTTGGAGCTCAGGGGTTTTTTAAACTTTTTTTGCATGTCATAGACACTACTGGCAGTCTGGATAAGCATATGGATGTCACTTCAGAATGCTTTTAAGTGCATAAAATATAATACATAAAGTTACAAAGGAAACCAATTGAAGTATAGTTAACTATTTTATTTTTACCCATCTATATGTGGGTATTATCTCTACCTATCATCTATCTTTCTCTATATGCAAACACATTAACTATCTACATATTTTTTGTCTTCTATACATATGGTCACATTTCTATCTATCTCTCTATCTATGTCTGTCTGCACACAGGTTCTGTCTATCTACCTATTTTTTTGTCCATCTATCAATCAATATATATATATATGTAAATATGTGTACATCTAGGGAGGTATATATATATATATATATTTATATTTATATGTGTGTGTGTGTGTGTGTGTGATATGTTTAGATATACATGTAAATGTATTAGTTCATGGATCCCAGATTAGGAACTCCAACTCTACTTCTTTCAGTGTTATGTAGATACCAAAAGAGCCCAGAAGTTTGTGGCTGTAATTTTCATGAACTAGAATAATGAGTCTTAAAATGAAAATAAGCAATGATGTTCCCCTGGATCCCTCTTGTCATGCAGACTTTGACTCTTTTTGAGCCACTTACCATATCATAAATGAAGTTTGTGATCCAGTAGCATGTCACGCCTATGCCTGAGATGTGCTGGAGTTGTTTGGCTTTGGTCTGATGTTCCCTTACAACATAGGTCACAAAGCTGGCTGTGGTGACAGAGTAGCCCATCAGGATGGAGAGAGCCACTAAAATATCAATTAAACTGCTAATCCTATGCCAGGAAGAAGGTGGAGAAAGGAACAAGGATCAGTTTGGGAAGCTCATTTTCTTCCAAAATAAGAAAAAAAAAAAGATTCATGCCTAAAACTATTGAAAAAACAGCTTGGATATCTGGCTAAGTCACTAAAAAGACTGGAAGCAAGGTAACCAGAATAATATATATTACCTGAACATGCTATAACTCTGAAATAAAGGTGATTGAAGATTATCTTAGTAAATGTGAGGTGGAAAAGAGCTCAGGCTCCCTGGATTACAGCATGTATGCAGAGGGCACATCCTTCTCAAAAAGACAAAGTCCTTAGAGCGTTAGAGGAAAGGTGAAAGGCATTTAAGAACTATACTAACAAAGATTCTTTTGGTCTGCTATCAAGAAGTTCCTCTTTGCAATCTTTCTCTGCATCCTTGCAGAGAAAGTGTTTTTATGACCAAGAAGGGGAGGCTCTTCATTACCTCTATCAGACTGACCTTCATTTATATGTGACAGTGAGTTCAAAGGATGGAACTTTCTCTTCTATCAGATATCTATTACAACAAAGGGAAATAGTGACAAGTTTATCAACTTACGTAGCTTGTTCTTGGTCTTGTACGCCTGGGTATGGGTGGCTATACATGACAATACCTTAAAAAAAAAAAAAACAGATGTCACATGATGGTGACATGTTTGTTCCTCATTCCTAACTAAAGAATAATGTAATTTTTCTTATCTGACCAGCTAAAAACTTGACTTTCTTTGGTTTCATGGTCATGTTTGGTAAGAAAAATATTTTCCATAAGTCCAGTACCACTTAACTTCAGTATTCACATGTGGGGTGAAAATAACAAATATTGTATTCCATGGCTTATTAGGGATTCCAGAAATCAAACTTAAAATAATAAAGTTACTAAATTGATAATGTAATTAAATTTAAACTAAGTATTTGAGTAAGTTTTACATGCTATTCTTTCTTCCCTTCCTTCCTTCCTCCCTCCCTTCTTTCCTCCCTCCCTTCTTCCCTCCCAGCACGCTCTTGCTTTTTCTTCCTTCTTCTTTCTTTCTTTTTCTTTCTTTCTTTCTTTCTTTCTTTCTTTCTTTCTTTCTTTCTTTCTTTCTTTCTTTCTTTCTTTCTTTCTTTCTTTCTTTCTTTCTTTCTTTCTTTCTTTCTTTCTTCTTTCTTTCCTTCTTTCTTTTCCTCCTGACTTCAGGGCTGATGCTCTGCCACTTAGCTGTCCCTGCATGCTGTTCTTGTACAGAAGATGAAAGATTGCAGAGGTCCTCAAACTACGGCTGGCGGGCCAGATGTGGCAGCTGAGGATGTTTATCCCCCTCACCCAGGGCTATGAAGTTTCTTTATTTAAAGGCTCACAAAACAAAGTTTTTGTTTTTACTATAGTCCAGCCTTCCAACAGTCGGAGGGCCAGTGAACTGGCCTCCTATTTAAAAAAGCTTGAGGACCCCTGGAGATTATAGTACAGTTAGGTAAATTTGCCACTGGTTAAATTATTCACTCAAAATATAGTCATTTAAGGAATTAGTAAATTAATTTGGAGTAATGTCTCCAGTCACCCAAGAATCTGTTTTTGCTTCTCTGTTATTTAAATAGCTATTTTTTAAACTCAATGACTTGGAGGTAAGTCAAGTCCATCCTCTGACATGGAAAGGTGTATGAATATGAACAAATTCAATCATATTTTCTGTGACCTACTCCTCCATTCCATCTCACTTATACACAGAGATAATTGTACCCTTGATCTTGTCATCTTATGCAAGTATTACACACTCCTGATCTGAAATTCATTTATTTAATCACAGCCTTCTATCTTTCCATTTTTTCTTATGCCAAATGCTTCTCAAACCTATTTTTGCCCTCACCATGACTTCCATTTCACCACTATTCCTACTCTGTTTCCTAAGTTTATAGATTTCCAACTAAAAAAAAATCAACAATTTAGAAGACACCATGTTTATAGATGAGGAAACTGAATCCCATAGAGGAGGTCAAGTGGTTTGCTCAAAGTAATATAAGCATTAAGTTGCATGAATGAATTTTGAAGCTCAATTCACTTCCTTATTTTTCCAATCTTAATAGTACAGTTAATTCTATAACCTACATTATAAACTTGAGATCATAGGCTATCATTGTGTATACTTAATACAATGCCTGATCCATTGTTGTTGTTCAGTCATTGTAGTTATGTCTAACTCTTTGTGAATCTATTTAGGGTTTTCTTAGCAAATACACTAGAATGGTTTGCCATTTCCTTCTCCCACTCATTTTATAAATGAACTGAAGCAAATAGGATTATTTGACTTGCCCAGAAAGTGTTTGAGGATAACTTTGAGCTTATGAAGATGAGTCTTTCTGATTCTAAGCCCAGTTAACTATCCACTATGCAATGTAGCTTTCCTCACAGTATGTACTAAATGAATGTTAATTGAATTTAATTGATGAGTTCAGCTATATACTACCCTATATTCTTGAATCTCTTGGCTCCCTTCAAACTGCCATTTTCTAATTTTAGATCATTCCTACTATCCACCTTCTCCAATCCTGTTGACAATGATATTGAACAGAGCTGAAGATAGTCACTCAACCATTTTTCTTGGCTCTTCTATAAATTTATTATCTAATCTAATTTCTGAGATAATAGATATGCAACATTTCCTTCCCATTCCTTTTTTCCCCCAGTTTTTAATTTTTCAACCAGGCCTGTGTACCAAAAAAAAAAAAAAAATGTGAGGGAATCTTTTTCTATAAATGCAAATCATTAACTCATCTGTCATGTACAGTGTTAAAATGGGACACAAGTTAGGATACTGAGAATTTAAATTGATTGCTCATGGTTACCCTGTTAGCATCTCTCAGGACCAGGTCTTATGATGCCTTGAAGCCTCTAAGCACTAGCCAGCTTTCTAGTATTTTAGTCATAAACATAATTTTTTTCTAATTACTTGTGAAAATGGTAATAATTCTTAATCAACTGGGAATGGTTTGCCTGTATGCAAAGAAAGAAATCCCTTTGTCCTTGGCACAGTTTTACTGTTTTGCAATCTATAAGCCAAGGTTACAATGGTCCTATTAATATCTCCAAAGAGCAAACTAATTATTGACCAAAAGAAAAACACTAAAATATAACAGGCAATCTGTAAGCATTCTTTAGGAAAACCTTAATTGTTTGGTCTTCAGTAATGCAGTAAGTCTCTACCATGTCTCTTTACCAATGAAGGTAAAAAAAAGAATTTTTATGTCAAATTAACCACTAGAGGGAACCACATGTATATAATAGGTATTGACATGGCTAAGCAAAGCTAATTAAAGTATTTTTATAAGCACTAGAGAATTCAAAGAAAATCAATTTTTTCAGGCTAAATGAGATTCCCACTTCATACAGAATATAATAAAGATGAGTTAAGAACAAGTACATTATGGAAAAGGAAAATATAATTAGTTAGATTCTTAAAGATATTAATATTACCATATTAGGTTCTCTATAGACTATAAAACAATAGAAATGCATTGAAGGCTAACAGATTTTCAATTTTGAATAAAATCTAATTTTCCTTTTATGTAAAATATTGCAAATCTGTTAGCTATGTAAACCAAAGACTTTTTAGGAAAAAATGTTGAAAGATAGTTTTGAAGAGTATGAAAAAACAATTTTTTTTTGTTTTTTTTAAAGTATTAATCATCCAACCTGTCCAACTCACAATGCAGAAATCTGCATATTTAAATCTAGTTTTACAGATATTTTCTCACTGTAGGATAAAGAGCTCTGATATGAGGGTTATCCCTTGTGTGCTTCAGTAAAGGCCTTGTTCCAATATCAAAAGCAAGATCAATCTCACATTCACAGGGCTTCAGTCCTGCCTGCTATATTTTTTTATCTCATCATTTCTGAGGTTCTTATATATTCTGTCATTATTTGCTCAAGCAACAAATAGTTTTTGCTTTAAGTAAGACATCCTCCTGAAAATCAATTATTCAACTGTATTTCAAGCCATGCTGTATCAAGCCCACTTGATTTTGGTCCCTATTTAATTTAATTTACCACTTTTGCCTATGCCTTTTATTGATGTTCTAGATCTAAGGACTATCAATCACATGATTTTCTTCATGGTTTCTCCTGCTTGGAAAGAGCTAATTCAGGTGGGAAAATTACTATTTTTTGAGAGCAAACCAGTTAGATGTTTGAATAAATATTTGATTCCATGGACTGCTTCTAAAAATTACCACTATTAATTTGGCACACCCTAATCAGAACTCAATACTGGAATTCAGGGGAAATACGGTGAATATTAATATTTCTGAATATATTTTATCATTTCCTTCTGCTCAAAATATTTATTCATTTAAAAATTCAATATTGATAAATAACTGTGTTACCTTTAGTTTCTCCTCCATTTTAATCCTTGGATGGGTAAGGGAAAGTAATCAGAGAAAGTACAGAGAAGAAGAGAGAATGGTTGGATGAGCAGTAATTGCATTGGTAAAATTAGTCTCTTTCAATCTAATTTGAAAATGATGTGGCACTTCATGAAACTAGTGACTAGTAAAACCAGCTAAATGCCCTACACCTTTATTCTAAATGCAGAAGCATATTTATAATTATATTTTTCAATAATTTGAGAATAATATGGATAATTCTTAGCAAGAAGAAAAAAAAATCATTGGTACAAATTCCTATTAGGGCTTTTTATATCTGTTTTCTTCCCTTTCCAATCCATCTTTCATGTAACTATTATAAAGCAAATCAAAAGTTTTTCTCAAGAACATCCAGAAGCTCCTTACTGCTTCTAGACTAAAATACAAAGTCCTTGGTTTGGGATCTAAAGCTCTACACAATCTGACTCCATCCTGCCCTATAGAGACATTTTAGATATTCCTTCCATTTATATACTTTGTTCAGTCATTTTTCAACAATGTCTAACTCTTCCTGACCCCATTGGGGGTTTTCTTGGCAAGAATACTGGAGTGATTTGTGCTTTCCTTTTCTAGCTCATTTTACAGATGAATAAACTGAGGCAAATAGGATTAAGAGAGTCATCCAGAATCAGACAGTTAATTAGTGTCCGAGCCCAGATTTGAATTCAGGTTGGGAGTCCTCCTGACTCTAGGCCTGGTGCTCTCTCTATCCTTTGGGTCACCTAGCTGCTCCCAATTCTATAAAAGTCTTTGAAATATTTGAGACATGCCCAGCTATATAGTCTTCTCTTCCCCATGTTAAACACCCTAAATAAAGTACACTGAAGTGAAGATATTCACGAATAGCATTTCAACTTGCAAATATTAACCCTTCAATTTTTTTTTCAGTAAATTCCTACACATAAAACAAAAAGGAACCACAAGTCCATTCTTCTTGAAGTAGAAGGAAAATTCTTCATTTTCTATAATATCATAGCTTGATTTCCTATTTTTGCACAAATAATATGTTAGTTACTAACTCATAGCTATGTTAGGTAACTGTCAAAGTAAAAGCATATTTTTCTGTCATCAGTATGTCTGCCATTTCATCTACTAGATAAAGCATTTGCCAACCACATTTTCTATTCATGCGTTCACATTTCTTCTCAATTGTGATTTAGAAGATGAAAAATATCTGTCAAGCCATGATAAAAATGAGTTGGCAAGTCTGTATTAAGCATTTACTACATTCAAGGCACTATGCAAAGCACAGGGTATATAAAGAAAGCTAAAACCCCTACTCTTAAGGAGTTCAGATTCTAATAGAGAAGCCAATATAAAAACAATTATGTACAAACAGGACATATATGTAAAAATATCCATATTGTATATATTTACATGTGCATGTATATTTATGTGTATAATACATGTAACACAGAGATAGGTATTTTTGCATATACCTATACACATGTACATATATAGGATCTTGTATATAAGTATACATATATACACATATCACATACACATACATGTGTATGGGTATATGTGTTTCTGTATTATGTGTGTGTATAGAGTAGGCTCAAGATAATCAATAAAGAAACAGAGTCTTTTTCATGTGGAAAGAATAGAAGGTTTCATTCAAGAAGTCTCAATACTAGGGCTTGCCTGCTAGAAACCTACCATGTCTGGCAGCATCATAATCTGACATGTTAATTCGAAGAAGGAAGTTGTTGAAGCTGTTGAGGTAAGCAGGAAGGGAGTGATAACCTTCAGGATCATACCATACCTATTGCAATTCCGAGACAAAACAAAATCAACATCACCCTAAGAATTACCCAAGAAAGCATCATGTTTAACTGTCACACAGTGTAAGAAAATTCCTAATATATTTAAAAATCCAATTTGGAAGTTTATGACATTTTGAGTTGTGGCTCAGAGTACAAGATACAGCTACCTCCATTTGTCTCAATACAGGGAGTCTGAAAGCATATATAATGGAATGGTGTTGACTTAGGTTACAAGTTTGAAGTAAAAATTAGGGAAGTATCATCCTTTCCATGAAGGGTCATTGGCAATGCTGAACCTAGAACTAAAAACTGCTTTCCAGTAATATTTCTCATATAACTATGTTGATGAAACAAACAAAAATAATAAACAAAGTTGTCATTTCTTGTGAATCAGTGTTTATTTTAATATAAAAGACACCTTACTTCCCTGTCTGATCTTCCTCCATTAATTGATGTATTATTCCTATCTGAGCTTCAACAATTTAATGAATTATCATATCAATCTGTATAAAAGACCCCAGGCTTTAAAGGGCAAGTGTGTCTCAACTTTAGAAACTCAACATCTTAAAAATACAGATTAGGGTTTATTATTATTTAAAGTAGTGAGTTATTCTCTGGTTCATTTGCTGATTTGTCATTTTGTTGAATTTTGAAGACCTTGTGACAGGGAAGAAATTAAAAATTAAAATGCCTCTTGAAGATGAATTAGAAGTCAAAATATCTTGGAGATTTTTATGATTCAATTTATAAAACTGCACTTATGGGCAAACTTTTCAGAAACACAAATTATGCAAATGGAATCACATCTATATTCTTAAAAAAACTTCTGCAATCACCTTGCAAATTTTAATATTTTGAATTGTTTGTAAAGTGTGAAGCAATGGATAGAAAGTACCTTGGCAAGTGTTCTGTTTTCAGGAATGGTTGTTATATCAAATTGAAGATCCTTAGTCAGAGGTAATCCAAAACTCCATCCTCCATACCTATAAGAAAAAAAAAACAAGTTAATATTTATTTTAATGGAAAAAGGGTTATATTTTCTTTCATTCTAGATAGCATAAGTGGGAATTCATGCTTGTGTTTTCTAAGTTTGGACTAGTTAATAATTCCTTGTGTTGGATAATATGATCTTCATAGTTCCTTTCAAATCTGTAGTACTATAAACTTAAAAAAATCACCTTTATGCCTTTTAAAAATACTTTTTTTAAAGCTCTGTTAACCATTTCTCTCCATAAACATTAGGCTAGAAGCAAGTTGTTGACTTTTAGGGGAAAACTCAGCTATTTGCATAGACTCTATCCTTATTCCATTGAATATGTAGTGTTCTGTTTTGTTTTTCAAGACTCCTTGGCTAACTGATTGATGTTTTCATCTTGATTTTTCATTCTTAGTGCTTCATGAGAAGAGCAGGGTTCTCCCCTCCTCTTGATATACACATCAACTTATAGTAAAAGAATTACGCTATGCTAACAGCTCTGACTCTGCTCCTTTCTTGACAGTTGTCATATGCTAATACTACTTTATTTATATTTTAAATGGGCTACCTGAAGAGACTTTTACTTTAACTTTTGTAAGTCTTTCACACTCAGGTTGACCGAAGTGGATCTGACAGTGCTGGGCTATGCCAATAGGTAAGAATGTGTCCACTCAGATTCTATAGTCTTAAAAAGCTTAGAGTACATTTTATATTTTAACATTTTTTTCTTTAAGCCAAATAATGTCAAATTCTTAACTCTTCTTGACTTCTGTTTTATAATTCTAATCTCTTTACTATTTTCTTGCCCCAGGCCAACAAAATCAGTTTTAAATACTAATTTTGTCAAGAACTACTTATTTGGCAGAATGTTGGAGGGGATGTGGGAAAACTGGGACATTGATACATTGTTGGTGGAATTGTGAATACATCCAACCATTCTGGAGAATGATTTGGAACTATGCCCAAAAAGTTATCAAACTGTGCATACCCTTTGATCCAGCGGTGTTACTACTGGGCTTATATCCCAAAGAGATACTAAAGAAAGGAAAGGGACCTGTATGTGCCAAAATGTTTGTGGCAGCCCTGTTTGTAGTGGCCAGAAACTAGAAACTGAGTGATGCCCACCAACTGGAGATTAGCTGAATAAATTGTAGTATATGAATGTTATGGAATATTATTGTTCTGTAAGAAATGACCAACAGGATGATTTCAGAAAGGCCTGGAGAGAATTACATGAACCGATACTGAGTGAAATGAGCAGGACCAGGAGATCATTATATACTTCAACAACAATACGATATGATGATTAATTCTGATGGTTGTGGTTTTCTTCAACAATGAGATGAACCAAGTCAGTTCTAAAAGAGTAGTAATGAATTGAACCAGTTACACCCAGGGAAAGAACTCTGGGAAATAAGTATGAACCACTACTTAGAATTCCCAATTCCTCTATTTTTGTCCATCTGCATTTTTTATTTCCTTCACAGGCTAATTGTACACTATTTCAAAGTCTGATTTTTTTTGTACAGCAAAATAACTGTATGGACATGTATACATATATTGTATATAACATATACTTTAACATATTTGACATGTATTGGTCAACCTGCCATCTGGGGAGGGGGTGGGGGGAAGGAGGGGAAAATTGGAACAAAAGATTTTGCAATTGTCAATGCTGAAAAATTACCCATGCATATATCTTGTAACTAAAAAGCTATAATTAAAAAAAAGAACTACTTATGTGACACTAAAAAAAATCACATATTCTATTTCATCTTCTATGATATGAGGGTGTGGGAATAAATGATCTCCAACTTCACATTTTCTGCCTAGAAGGAATAAAAAATGCTAGTATATATCACTGATCAAACTCACTAACCCTTCTTTGATATAGCTTTATTCATTTTGAGGTCACCTTTTTAAAAAAATATTTTATTCTGAACATAAATAAAATGGGCATTTCCACATATATAGTAGAATAAAAAGTAGGATTCTACATGAAGCTGCAGGTCTCTATTAATCTAGTTTATTTTTCTTTTTAATGTACAAGAACAGTTTTGTAGCTTTAAAAGCTGTCCTGCTTGTCTATGCTTCTTTCTGAACTTCCTTCTCTTCTTTTTTGCTACAGTTAAAAAAGGACAAAAAACAAAGCTCATAGACTTCCCTCTCTTCTTTTTCCCTCCCTTTCTCCTTTCCTTATCTCCTTCCTCCTTCCCTTCCTTCCTCTTTCCCTTCTTCCTTCTTCCTTTTCTTCCTTCCCTTCCTTCCTTCCTTCCCTTTTCTTCCTTCCTTCCTTTTCTTCCTTCCTTCCTTCCTTCCTTCCTTCCTTCCTTCCTTCCTTCCTTCTTCCTTCCTTCCTTCCTTCCCCTTCCTTCCTTCCCTTCCTTCTTTCTTTCCTTCCTTCCTTCCCCTTCCTTCCTTCCCTCCCCTTCCTTCCTTCCTTCCTTCCTTCCTTCCTTCCCTTCCTTCCTTCCTTCCTTCCTTCCTTCCTTCCTTCCTTCCTTCCTTCCTTCCTTCCTTCCTTCCTTCCTTCCTTCCTTCCTTCATTTCACCTTATCTCTCTTTCTCTCTTTCCCACCCCATCCCTATTGGAAGAAGGAGGAAAAACAAAGTCATAGACATTATACAATGAATGGATCTTCATCTCATAGGATCTGGACTCAAGAAAGCCTTTTGATTAATTTTTTTAGGTTGACTGCCCATTGATATCATTGTTTTTTATCAGTGTTTTAATCTTGGATAGTAATCAACAATCCCAAGAATGTTATTAAGATGTAATCAGCTTTTCCAGATTTATACAAATAGTTTCTGCCTAGGCTTGTCATACTGTAATCACAGTCCCATATAGCCTGGCTACTGATATAATAGAAGGCATGAGCTTAATTAACATGTTTTCTATATAATTGATGTGTTTGTATTGGATCAGCTATTAGTTTGTCATTTCATTTTATTTTTCAACAAAGAAGCATTTATTTTCTCTCAATCCAATCTTTCCCCTTTCCAATTAAAAATAACAATAAAAGTAAAACAAAATCCTTGCAATGTATCTACATAGTCAAGGAAAATAAATTCCGACTTTATGTTTTAAAAAATGTCTCAAAATATATCTCATTTTGTATTGTGAATCTATCACTTTTCTATCAGGAAGTAAGTAGTAAAGATTATTATCAGTCCTCTGGAATCATGGTGAGGACCAATTATTAGCAAACACTTTCATATAAACTTAAGGTTGATAGTATATCAAGAGTTCTTTGGAACTCCAAAGCAATATCAATACTCCAAGCAATTATATTTGAACTTAACACTAACCTTGGGACAGAAACTTTAGGGATGTAGATAACCTCAGCAATCAACTAATTTAATCTCTTCATTTCACAGATGGGCAAACTGAGGCTCCAAGGGGTAATGTGACTTCTTTGATTTAACATAAGTAATAAGTAGCTGAGCTGTAATTAGGACTTGGGTCCTCCTTTCCTTTACTGAGTGTTGTTTTCATTATAAGACTCTGCCCTATGTTCTCAATCTACTTCAGATATTAAACATGCTCCTAAAAACAATTTAATTTATATTTTGTCAAAATGAAGTTTTAAAAATGATGTTTACAGCTTGTACTTCCACTATTTTTTTCTGTAAAGGTATTGGAGATTTAGATTAAAATGAAAAGAAAATGGAACCATATAAATTATCAAAAGTAATCCCTTTCTCCTTGATCAATAAATAAACATTATTATGTTGCATGGAGAAAGCAGCAAGTATTTCCAAAAAAAAAAAAAAAACCAATCACTTAAGACATATTATGGACTAAAAAATTAACGTTAAAACTTTATTATAACATTGTTCAAGTAACTGTTTATTTTTACCTTCTTTGGGTGAATTCATTAGCTGTTGAAATGAGGTAATTTTCCATGTGATGCCCACTGAGGTTATAAAGGACTTGAGAAGAATATGTTGTTCGGTGAGGTGGGGAGTAGTTAAAGTTGGGACATTCCTGAAAGAGTAAATTAAAAAAAAGAAAGAAAGAAAGAAAGAAAAGTTACTTCTGATAAAAACCAAACAAATCAAACAGACTAGTGTCAAGAAGCTTCTCTCTAATGGTTTGTCTTCCATTGCAAGTGTTCTAATGAGATAAGAACGTCTCCTGACTAAAGAGCTTGGAAAGAAGTCAACTCATCTGTGCCAAGAAATTAGGACAAATAGCTATTATTTATGTAGAATGCACTTTATTTCTGATTTGTCGTACAGCCAGCAGGAGGGACACAGGTTAACTAGTATGTGACATCCCTTGAACTATGCTGACAAGCTTGATATGGTTGCAGTGTAAATAACAAACAAACACTAGAGTGATTTCAAACTCCCTTGGTAATACATGGGAAGAAAGAAAAGGTTGCCAAAATAAAAGAAAAACATTAGTTTCAATAAGTTACCCAAGACTCATTGTCAGGGATTGGAAAAAAAATAACATTTACAGTTTTAGATGACAGATTCAGATGCAAGAGACATTTGTGGATTTAATTTTCTGTATTTCCAGGTCCTTGAATGCAAAATTCTAATATTGGGTAATGGTTGAATTAATTTTGGTGTAGGAATAGAATGGAATATTATTATGCTTTGTAGAATGATAAATATGAAGATTCAAAATAGGTAGCGTGGGAAGGCTTATATGATCTACATGGAGCAAAGAAATAAGAAGCAGAGAACAATGTTTCTAGCAATCACAACAATGTATATGAAGATAGCATGAAAAAATTAATAGAATTCAGATCAAATGCAATGGCTACTGTTCTTTTCAGATGTATGATATTGTTGGAACATATTCTATATTCTTTCTGGTAAAGAGGTGATGGACTATGGTCAAGAATGCCAAAATAACAATCTTACTTCTTGACTCAGAGTTACATGTTAGGTATATGCGATCTACATACTCTCCATTTCCTATTACTCAAATACCACAGAGAAATCAATAGACAAAATGAATTGAGTAGAAAAGAGAATCTATCCCAGTTTTGCATCTCTTGAATTTGGCTAAAGTGTGATATAAAACTAGCAAAAATATTTTGGGAACCATTGACTTAAGAAATGCAAAAATAAAACACCCCAAACAATAGCTCTGATAGACACAGCATAGAATTCTAAATGTGAAAATTTCAGCATGCTTATCAAATATATTACTTATTAGAAAGTAATAAGAAAATTACTCTTGACTATTTTCCTAGTTGTTTTCATGTCAAAATCCCAATCCATCAGAGCAAAGATAACTAAAGCTACTTTGTAATTGCAGCAGAATTAACAAATTTAGTTAGGATAGATCCTGCAACCATAGGTCTTTAAATCATATATTCTTTCCTTTTGATATAAAACTTCCAATTAAATGTGGGTGTCTATTACAAGAAAAAAACCCCTAAATTTCATTGATCAGTGTATTAATTGTACATATACATATGAGTAAATGTGTTGAAATAGACTCAAGTATTTTAATACTTAAAGTAAGAGTATTTCTCTTATCTATTAGCACTCCCTCCAGAGAATCTTAGTACAAAAAAAATGTGTGTTATAGTGGAAAGAATATCAGGCTGGAGATTGTCATTGAGGAGCATCAGAAGAAATAGATTCTAGCCCTATCTCTACTATTTGCTTACATATGTGACCTGGGTTTCCAAATCTGAAAAAGGAGGTTGAAGTAGGGGATCTCAAAGGTCACTTTCAATCCTAACATTCATGCATAAGATTGGCTTTACTTCTGAATAGTGTGATTTGTGCATTATGGTCTTTTAGTAATTAAATTGGATACATGTAATTATACAGAGTTGGGTATATTGAAAGAGATACAAAATGAATTTAGGTGAAAGTTTTAAAAGTAGATAAATGTGTGATCACTGTTAAACAAGGAGGATTTTTAAAATGCTTATTCTGATTACATTTTGACTCTATAAGAGACCATTTCTAATGTTGACCACAAATATTCCTTTGTTTAATAATCAAGGAATCATTGCTGAATCCTGCCTATTACCATCAGCAACAACCTCCACAGAGTGATGTCACTAATAAATTGTATTTATGGAAAGCATTTTTCTTTTGCAATACAATAGATAACCATCCTGGTTGCAGGATGTGATTATATGCCATTTGGAAGAAAATATATTTAGATCTCTTCCCCCAAGGGAAGGTAAGTTGACAATATAGTGAATCTCAGAAAATAACATGTCTCTTCTCCCTAACCATCTTTAATTTCCCCAGTGAATTTGAGACTCTTAAAAGGTGCTGAATTGATATGCCTGGAAACCAAAGTGCTTATCTATGGAATAGGGGCAGGAGAAGTGAAGGCAGAGTAATGTTTTCTGCCTCTTTCAGTAAATGTGCTTTTATTACAGTCTGGAGGTGTTACCAAGAAACATACAGGGCTCTGTTTTAGCCCTAGCTATCTTTTCAGCTGAGCTTTACAGGAACTGAGTTGCTGTATTTTCAAGTGTGACAGTTATGCTGACATGTTGTTGTGTCACACAGAATTTTCTAGATAGAGCTGAACTGAGACCAAAAATTCATTTTTTGTTAGTTGTGAACAAAAGCCATCATAAATTTTCCTCCCTTTAAATATATGACCCAAGATGGAGTAAAACCAATGACCTGTTGAAAAAGACTCTGAAGGTAAAAATCAATATCTTCATATACCCCAAATCAATCTTATTGACTTATTTGTTTCCTGTATTTAAGTGGCAGTAGAAGCAACAACAACAACAACAACAACAACCTTGTAACCTACATATCTCTTGCATGCTTCAAACAATTCATTTCCCTGAAATCTTATTCATAAATACCTGGATATTTTCTGAACAGGAGCAGACACCAAAGTTAGTGATGGGTTCTCCACTTGTATTCCATTGACCCAAAGTACCTTTCTTTAAACATCTCCTGTAAGTGAGAATAAATAAGAGGTATGTTGCAATTTTTTTCTCCTGATAAAGATAGATATCATAATGTTGATTCAGATAAACTAATCCCAGAATTGATTTGTGAATTTTTCTAAAATGAACATCATATAGCTCTATATACCCCAAAATTTGGAGGATAAGCAAGGGGAGCTTTTAACTGTTTAAGAAGCACTAAGCCAAGTTATTATGAACTTTGTAGTATCTTAGAAATTTATTTGGAGGCACAAGCAACAAAATGAACTAGAGAAGATTTAGGAAAATGATGAATAGTATTGAAGAGAGACTTCTACAAATTTCTTTTTTCCAATATGTTTTCTTCAGATTAGGAAAATAAAACATGATGGGAAGAAAAGAAAATGGAAAAGAAAAAAGATCTTACGTATCACTGGTGTTCAAACATATGGTATCTATTCCAGGGAAAGTAAGCATTGCAGAGACTAATGGTTCTGTGCTTGGGTGAGAGTTCCTAAAAAATGAAAAAATATATTATGATTCTTCCATTATTTCTTGACTTCACACACACACACACACACACACACACACACACACACGCTTCAAAGAGGCTGTGCATATTATACATAAATTTATAAGAAACAATCTGTTCTCAAAACTTTATGTCACAGATATGGATATGTGTTAGTACTGTGCATTCTATAGATGGCTATATAATATGCATTTTTGTCTTGCCTTCAAACAGTCAGAATTCTGCTGATGTATAACTGTCTAAATCAATGGATTAGTCTGCCCAAAGCATCATATTTAGATATAATCCTATTATTATTGTTTTATATATAAAATTATTATATAGAATTGCAATCCTAATCCTATAAAATAATTTAAATATTATTTTATATAATCCTATTATTATTAATATTTTAAGAACTATCAACATAGACTTCATACAGACTTTAGGTTAAAATCATTACCTAAGGTCACTCAATCAATGAACAATTAGTAATGGAGCCAAGATTTAATAAGTTCCTTGATTCCTTATCCAGTGATATTACACAAATTGCTATCTTTCTTTTTTTTTTTATTTTTATTTTGGGGGATCATAGTGTTGATAATTCAATGGGCAAAGATACATGTAACTCTAGCTCCATTATCTCCAAGGGTTAAAGTGTTTCTATCATTACAAGTGTCTACCTGGTTTATGCTAGAATTATTGCTCTTAACAAGATTAAATTGTATCGCTTCTCAGTATTGTTTTATATTGTTTCTCTTGCATGTGATTCAACATATGAAGCCTTTGCTTCTAAGGCTACCTTACATCTTCTCTATACATATCTAATCACTGACATTTCCTCCCATTAAAATATAAGTTTTGAGGAGAAGGGTTGGCTTTTTTTTTTCCTAAGGCAATTGGGGTTAAGTGACTTGTCTAGGAACGTACAGCTAGGAAGTGTTAAGTGTGTGAGACCACATTTGAACTCAGGTCTTGACTTCAGGGCTGGTGCTCTATATATTGCACCATCTAGCTGCCCTAAGGGTTGACTTTTTCTTTCTTCCTAATCTCCAGTGCTTGATATGTACATTACACTTAATATATACTAAGAGGTAGTTGATTGGCTGAAATTGGAAAGAAATGTTACTTTATTTTAGAAAAAAACTTACCCAAAGAAAGCTGTCTGGTCATAGGTGCCGTAAAGGGATGGAGAAAGCTGTATCTCAGGATAAACCGTGCCAACATTTCTCAGCGTACCAAGACCCATTGCTGTTGTTACAAAGACAACCGGGAGGATAATCTGAGCGATGAGACCTTTCCAGTTTCGACGAGTATGGTGGAACCGCTTAATGAGAATGGCCACGATCTTCTTCAGCAAAAGTCCCACCCCATCTAGTCTCTCTGCTCTTGTCAAGACTTTGTCTATTTGAGAGAAACAGAGATGATCATCTGTTGGTCAAATTAGGAAATACATCTTCCAAGAATATGTATAAAAGCTGTAAAAGATGCAAACTCTGCATCACACATCAAGTTATGCAGGAAATTTTTTTTATATTCACATTAGCATTTTCAGCATTAATATGAAAACTGCACAAGCAGACTAACATTGCCCTGATCAATCTCATTTTACAATAAAATTGTTAATACATTATAACCAAACTCTACAGTGATGCCATTTAGCTGAATGCACTCTCATTACATTTTTGACCTCACTCCATATTTATGCCATTGCTCCTATTAACTTCCCTCTGTAATGTTGTTTCTCTTAATGTCACGTTTCTCTAAAACCAATTAATAACATTAGGCAGGTTATGCCTGATAGTCCCCAAAGACTAAGATAATTTTATGTAGGCTCAATGTGTATTAGATCAAATGGGAATAGAGTTCATAAATGCTAAAAGGAAGTTAGAGCACGAGCCCAATTTAGGAACAGAGCTCATAAATGGTAAGAGGGAACTAGTACATGAAGTCACTCTTAGGAACTTCCTAAAATTCCTAAAGTGTGGAGTCATCTTCTCTGTTGAGAGTTAACCAACTATTAAGTCTGAATGGTGAAGTGTGGTCAGTTACATTTATTGGAAACTAGTTAAAGTTAAAATCTGTTTTATCTCAAGAAATATGAGTTCACTCACCTTTCTCTAGAGTTAAGACATATGTCTACAGTATTCAAAGCTCAATCCTTACTCTACTATGAGAAAATGAAATAACTTGTTAGTTCAAAATTTCTTTCTCATGACTCTCAAGCACTACACATGTGCTGAGAAATTTTCCATGGCTGCTAACAGTTAAGAATATTTATAAAACTATAAAAAAATTACTTCTTGAATAGGTCTTTTCTAGCTGATTTCTATATTCCTTCTCCCAGTAGGTTCAAATATGACAGTTTCTCAAAAACTTGTAGCAAGGCACTTAACATGTGAGAAGATGACAATGCTGTGGATATTTTAAATTTTATATCATAAATTATGCCATGCAGAAATCATGATCTTCATTTAGCTGATAAGGGAAATACAAAGCTGGGTAATTTAAAATGGGTTCCAATTAAAAAGAGTGAACAAGTTTAAAATGCAAACTCCTATCTTCTCAAAAGGGAATAGTATAAGGAGCTGAATATTTTAAGTTAATTAGTATGCTTTTCTGTTTCTTGAGAAATTACATGTGGATGACTTACAGGTGTATCAAATAGGGTAAATGTGCTTTCTAAAAGATAATGTCAATGAAGGGAACATTTTGACTGAAGAATAGTTCTGAACTGTGAAACAAATGCAAAGGCAAATATATAACATTGACTCTCTGAAGTAGTCAGTCATTTGCTAATCAAAGTATTAAATTCCATTGACTTTACGACTATAATCCCCCAAAAGATTACAAATGAGTAATATGGCAGGGGCCAAATGAGATTGAAGTTGCAGAAATGTATAAAAACCAGCGATTATCTTTTAAAAGTTTCTTAGTAACTCTAGAAGGTTAATTAAAAGTTTTGCTTCCAGGAATGTTTCTTGATCTCAGCAATTTCCATCTCTCTCTCTCTCTCTCTCTTCTCTCTCTCTCCCTCTCTTTCTCTCTCTCTCTCTCTCTTTCTCTCTCTCTCTTTACACTCCTACATTATTTTAATATACTCATATTTTAAAAATTCAATTTATACTTGCTTCTAAAATGGCCCCAGTGCTGAAATTCTTGATAAAATACTATAGACTAGTTCATAGGCTTGCCTTTGGTAAAGAACCTAGCACCATAGAAATTATAGACTCTTTAGAAAGTTTGAAGGGATATATAAAGACATTTGAATATAATGAATCAAACTTCCTATAATTCCAACCAAAGCTACTCCATCTGGGAATTTATTGTCCTTATGTGACATCTTACCTTTAGAATTATAACTCATCTTTTTAAAGAGCTTAAGTTCCTTTTTCCCCCTTTTCATCATATGTTTTTTTCCCCTACTTACTAATATTTTTCCCAATTACATGTCTTTACATAGTATTCAAAATTCATTTTTATAAGATTTTTGAGTTCCAAATTTTTCTCTCTTACTCTCCTTCCCATTTCCTAAGACAGCAAGCAAGCTGATATAGGTTATATGTGTAGACTCATGATAAATCTATTTCTCATTAGTAATATTATAAAAGAAGAATTTAAAACAAAGGAAAAATTCATGAGGAAGAAAAAAAATCAAAAAGTGAAAATAGTATGATTATTCTGTATTCAGATCCCATCATTCTTTCTTTAGATATGGATAGCATTTTCCATCATAATTCTTTTCGGATTGTCTTGGATCACTGTAATGCTAAGAAGAACTAAACCTATCATAGTTGATCATTATACAATGTTGCTGTTACTGTGCCCAAAGTCTATAAGCTTCAACAGACTGCCAAAGTCTGATGCCTGTGACCCCAAGAGGCTAGGGATCCTTGCTCTATATCAATAAGGAGAATCTTTCATATTATCTTCTCATAAAACTTTTGATAAATTTATTTCTAATAGGGTTAAACAATGAAGAAAAGAAGGAAGGAAGATAGGAAGAAGGTATATAGGAAGGAAGGAAGGAAGGAAAGGAAGAAAGGAGGGATGTAGGGAAGTAGGGAGGCAGGAAGGATTTTAAAAATAATTTGTAATTATTAATAGCAAACCATAGAATTAATGTCTCAAAGTCTCTTTTAGTAATATATAAAGAATGTGTCTCCAGATAGTTCCATTCATTTCACTTATTGAACTTAAGGGCAAAACCAAAATTAAATGTGTACCATCTCTTTCAGTGGTGATGCTGCTGCTACTCATAGAAAGATCATCAGGGGTCATCATGCCATTTTTAGTAACTCCAGTTTTCTTTGTTGCAAATTGTTCTGTACTCATCTCTCCATCTTTCTGTGTGTCTTTAGTCAGTTTCAAAAACACCTACAAAACAATCCCAATTACTTCATAAGTGGAATAGCAAACATTTCTTTTCCCAGGAGGTATGATTTTGACTTTGCATGAGTCCTACATGTGTTGGAACAGATATTTTCCATTTTTGTAGGGCAAAAGTTTTATTTTAGGAATGAAAAAATAGGCTTCCTGGTCACATCAATATGTTTATTCTCTCATGTGACTTTTACTTGGAGGAAGAACCTGAAAACCTATTTCTTAAGACAAGATGATTTTGTGAAACATAACTTTAAATGCTCTTCCTCTTTAAAAAAAATGAGTATTTTCCGTGATGTTTCCTGAAGTTTATCCTAGCTTTCAGCAATAAATGGATGTAAGTTCATACCTCTTCCACAGTAGTATCAGAAATCCCATAGCAGCCAATGTTAAGATCACTCATGCCGCTGTCAAGAGCTCTTAGGAGAGAGAGATAGGCTCCGGAAACTTTGGTGTTGAATGGGGGTAGCACATAGACAAGTTCTCCACCAATATCCTCCTTGAGATAAGCTTCAGGTAGGTGTGATTGGATCATGGAGGTTACTGCCAATGTGTTACATATTTTACTTGAATGTAGATTTGGACTCTGGAAAAGACAAAACAATTGAAATAATTATATATCCATACACATGTATGTATTATATATACACATTATATATAATACACATATGCATATATATAAATACACATATATGTTATATATAATTATATAGACATATATCTACATATAAGTGTTCAACATTGCATAAAAGGATCCTAAATCAATAAGAATTGGATTTCAGTATATTACTGTCTTTCTTTAGAACATAACTTCCAATTAATCTAGAAAAAAAATTGTATGGTTTTTAAATTTATGAGGTCTAATAATAATAATAATTAATAATAAAAGATGACATTTATACATGCCAGGCAGTCTGCTAAGCACTTTGCAATTATTATCTCATTTGATGTTCACAATAACCTTAGGAGGTAGAAGATTTTATCATCCTCGCTTTGCAGTAAAGAATATGACCCAGTTAGAGATTTAGTAACTTATGCAGAATCATATAGCCAGTAAGGAACTGAGATTGGATTTGAACTCAGGTCTTTCTCACACAAGGCTTAATATTCAAACCACTGCACTCCTTCACTGTCCCACATCAAAATTTCTAGAAATTTCTAAGAAGAGACATAACTAGACTAAAATTATGAAAACACACAAGCTTGGAAAGCCTAATGCTCTTTTGGCTAATTAAAGGTCTATCTTTAGTCAACATAATCAAATTTTCAATTTATATAAAGACATTATTGGGATGGCATTGTAATTCCATTTTTCCTCTCTGTAAAAACTTTACATACCTTAATTTCAATAGGCAGTAAATTGAAATTTCTTAAATGATTCTATATTTCTTTCTTTGGGATAAAGCAACAAGTCTATAATGTAGTCTTTCACATTTTTCTCTTTCTGACCTAAAAGCCTCACTCTGGAGTTATTTCTTAAAAGTTAGAAGACATTAAAGTATGAAAAGCTAGTAGAAAGCCCTCAGTCACTCCCTTAGAGATTTGATACATTGGTTCTTCTAGAACATAATGAATTTTATCAACAAGGCATAAAGGCTTTAGTGTTATATTTTGAAATTAATTCAATTCAAACAACAACAAGAAGTCACTTAAATTTCCCAGGTGAATTAGTGAAATTCCTTTTGTAGCCCAATCAAATATAACAGACCTTTTTTTTAGTGAGAATGAGATGGTAGCCATCACCGAAGGCTTCCTTGAGGAAAAAGGGTGACCCACAGCACCTAAGGCCTCCATGCTCCAAAAAGGCAATTCTGTCACTGAGCACTTCAGCTTCATCCAAATGATGTGTAGAGAGAATTATTGTTCTTGCTAAAAAACATACAAAGACAGTTTATTATGTGAAATGGAGAATTAGGTATCAAACCAGGAATTTAAAGAGGAAAAGGTGTTTTTTTTTCCTAAAACAAAACCAATTGATTACAAATCTCTAAGTAGATCTAAAGTGATCACTAAAAAATAAAAATCTCTTGAATTAATATAAAATTGAAAAAAATGAAGTGTTGATTATGATTTATATCTTGTCCACTTCTCTCTTATTCTGTTTCACAGAACATAGGTAATGTAGGCAACAAGGTAGATAACAAAACACTTACCAATATATCTGTCTCAGCCTTGGTTACTTAGCTCCACTTTCCATTATTACTATTTTCCACAATATGAAAATATTTTTAAGGTTTGTGAATATTCTTCCCTGATTAATTCCACTCCACTTTGATTGCTTCACATCCTGTTAGCACTTATTTAGTATGTTTTCAGTATATTTTCATTTGTGTATATTTTATATCTCTAATTGGATTCCAAGTTCATCTAGGGCAAAGTGTCTTTGGTTTCATTTACATGCCTCCAAAAGTCTAGTTGAGCTTTCAGTTTATAATGAACACTTAATAAATGTTGCTGAGGAGTTTTATCTATAGCTTCAAATTTTCCATTCTAAACTATTGAGTTTACTTGTTGCCAGAAAAGGCTTTTATTTAAAGGTATTTTTTCTCTTAGAGTTTTACCTCTAAAAGCCAAGAGTTTCATACCTGTTTTATTCTTTGTGATGACTTCCCATATACTTCGACGTGAACACGGGTCAACTCCAGTAGAAGGTTCATCTAAAATTACAACCCTTGATCCACCAATAAGGCAATGGAAATGGACAATTTTCTCTTCATTCCTCCTGATAATGTCCCAACTCTTTTGTGCCGATGATTATACAGACCAGTATCTTTTAGAGTCCTTCAAAAACAACATAATATTTAGAAATAAAAATTTGGAGATTCTGGAAGAATATATGGAAAGTGGTATATCTACATATATAAACAAATATGTATGTATACTTATACATACTTATTTAAGAGAATATTATTATACAGTAAGGAATTGTAAACATGAGGAATATAGAGAAACATAGGGAGATTTATATGAACTGATGCAGTTAAATAAACATATACATGACTAAAGCAATACAAATTCTTTCTCTCTGTAAGAACCTAGAGAAACTGAAAAACCAATAATAATCCTGGGGAACAAATAATAAATTAAAACTCCTCTCTAAACAGAGAGTTGGGGAGATCACTAGGAGAGAATGTTATTTTCATTTTCAGATAAGAACACATACAGGTTATTGTTAATCATTTTTTTGTTACAAGAAAGAATTTGATTCTAAAAGGAGTAAAAAGAGGTTTTTTAAAAATGACAGATATAAATATAAATATAAAAGATATTAATAAAGAATTTTAAATTAAAAATATACATATTAACCTATCTTTAAGAATTCATTAAGCATCTACTTTGACTCACATTTATATTTTATTTTATTTTTAATTTTAATTTTATTACAGATTTTTAATTTTTATTTAATTTTATTTTTATTTACAAATTTTTTTATTTTAATTTACAAATCGCTTTTGTCATAGCAATCACATAATGTTGTCTTGTTAAGTATTATTACTCCCATGTAATGGTGGAGAAAACTAGATCTAAGGAATTAAAGTTACTTGTTCAAGAAAATCCAGGATTAAAACAAGTTTTTCTGTCTAAAGTTTATTTTCAAGACTCCAGATACTGTGGGACTATGAGTAAAGAAAGTATGACTCATGGTCCCTTTAGACTTACAATCTAAATGCAATCATCTATCAATGTTAAAACATTAGCCTCCATAAAATAATATTATCTCATACAGTAGAGCATACATTGAAATGCTAAATCATGTGTTACAGACTATAAATGTGGTATGAATTTAGAGAAGAGGGAGAAAGGGAAAGTCAATGAAAACTGAATTGGTTGAGGAAAACTTTCTAGAAAAGCTGATTTGATTTGGGCTTTGAAGGATACAGAAGACTTGGATAGGTAAAATGGAAAGAAAAGGGCATTCCAGATGAGGGAGATAACATGATCCAAAGCAAAGTTGAAAATGCATATGGTATACTTAAGGTCAAAGGAGAAGACAATTATAACTTAAGTGAAGGATAAATTTGGAGAAGTAGTCAGAAATAAGGGAACAGGAAAAACTAAGATTTTGGAGAACCTTGAGTACTAGGAAGAGGAGTTCTAACTAGGTACTCTATGAAACTGGAACCCCTTGAAGGTTTTGGAACAAAGAAGTGACAGAAAGTAGTATTAATAGAAAATTGGAATGTATAAGAATTAGCTAGCTGGCATGGTGGAGAACATAGTGGACAGGGAATCAGGGAGATCTGAGTTTGTATTCTGTCTTAGGCACTTATTAGCTGTGTGACCCTTGGGCAAGCCATCTAACCTCTGTTTGCCTATTTCCTCATCTATAAAGTCAGTAATACAATAGCACCAACCTCAGAGAGTTGATTAGTTGAGATAACATTTGTTATCTCAAAAAAAAAAAGACTCTTAAAACTTTGAAAAACTATATAAATATCATCTAAATAGTACATCAGAAGAGGAAAATAGAACAGAATATGGGAAGTTTATTCAAGTAACTTAATTTCAGTTATCCAGATGGATGAGGAAAGCTTAGAAAAGGAGTAGTATTAGAAATAAAAAGGAAAGTATGAATATAAGACACATAAAAATTAGTAGAACTGGGGTAGCTAGGTAGTATAGTGGAAAGAACACCAGCCCTGAAGTCATAAGGACCTGAGTTCTTATCTGACCTCAGACACTTAACACTTCCTCGCTGGTGTGATCTTGGGCAAGTCACTTAACTCCAATTGCCTCACCAAAAAAAAAAAAAAAAAGAGTAGAACTTAATTATTGATGACAAGGGATAAATCAAAGATTTAACCCAGGTAGAGGAAAATGGTGTTCTCATTGATAAAAACAGAAAAGTTCTGAGAGGTAACTAGTTTTAGAGGTTTTGAATTTGAAGTGAAAGTAAAACAATTTTGAATCTAAATACAGAGTTCTTTCCACTGCATAATATGACCTTTGACTTTCCATTCTTGGTTTCCCTCACTGGATCATCTTTATCTTTTACTGCCCGGTGTGAACTTTTCCTAAGGCTTACTCTATCATATTCTCTCTTCTCTCTCTCCATCCTATAGATCTCATTCATTGATGGCTTTAATGATCAACCCTATACTGACCATTGACAAATGACACTGAAGATGTCTCTAGTCCTGTCTTCTTAATTTAACTTTGGCCTTGTATTTCCAAACTATCCACTCAACATTTCAAGTTCAGTTCAGAGCATGGGACTGTACATATTTGTATTTAGTTAATCAGCATAAAGTTGATAGTCAAAGCCATTGTTGGGTAAGAACTACGAAGAGAGTTTAGATAGATGAGATATTATTTGTAAAGTACTTAGCATAGTGCCTGGCCATAGTAGGTGATATATAAATGCCAGCTATTATTATGATCATAATCCTAAATAGAAAAACAAGATGGTTTTAATGTCACTAAACTCAAGGAAAGAGAATAATCCAATATAATCTCTCCTTGATGAAGAACTCAGAGAAAAAGATTTGTAAACAGGTGGCAGCATCAGAAAGATTAAAAATATTTAAAATTTTTTCCTATAAAAAATTGGATAACATGAGAGATATAGTTTGCTGTGGGTTACATTACCTTGCCACATTCCATACCTTTTTACTTCCTCATGTAGTTGTTTTTTGTTCCAGTGAGGAACCTTGATGGAGCCATAGAGAAGAAGGTGTTCCTTTGTTGTGAGATAACTGAATAAGACATCATGCTGCATGCAGACACCCATATTCTTTCGGATAAGATCCAGATCAGTTCTAGTGTCCTTTCCATAAATAAATATTGTGCCTGTTGTGGCACTAAATAACCCAGTCAACATGGAACTGGAAATAAATCAAAAGAGTAATTAGACATGAATCAAGTGATTAAACTGAACTTATCTTGCTAAACTTGCCAGTCTATTTGCAAATTGTATTTGACCATACTAACTTTAAAAGAGTAAATGGGAAAACCTAGCTACAAAATAAAACATGAAAAAAAAAAAAAACAATTGCATGTGTGGCCTCATCTACTTGAGAGTTTCATTCAAGGGAATTTCATTCATTCAGATCAGAGTCAAATGTGGTATCACATCTGTCTGTACTCCCTGTTGCAGTGATGGTGGCTAGTGATGATGGATTTCATTAGCTCAGGAATTCTGAGCTGCAAGGTGGGTATCTGCATTGATATGGCGATTCTATTGGGAATAGAGGTTTCATAAATGACCTAATGAGGGGCAAATGAGTTCCAGTTGTTTTAGGCTTCCATACCAAATAGAAAAACATTTGGGGCTATGAGTTGCCCCTTCACTTCCAGCCTGAGAGAGACAGGGATTTGTTCAGTCATTTCAGTTTTTCATGATCTTATTTGATTTTCTTTGCCAAGTTTCAGATGTTGTTTGCCTTTTCCTTCTCCAATTCATTTTACTAATGACAAAACTGACACAAACAGGGTTAAGTGACTTGTTCAGGGTCACACAACTAGAAAGTGTCTGAAGCCAGATTTGAACTCATGAGAATGGGTCTTTCTGACTTCAGATACTCTCACTACACTCTGCTACCTAGTTGCCCAGAGGTGGTGGTGGTGGTGGTGGTGGTGGTGGTGGTGGTGGTGGTGGTGGTGGTGGTGGTGGTCGTCGTCGTCGTCGTCGTCGTCGTCGTCTTCTTCTTCTTCTTCTTCTTCTTCTTCTTCTTCTTCTTCTTCTTCTTCTTCTTCTTCTTCTTCTTCTTCTTCTTCTTCCTTCCTTCCTTCCTTCCTTCCTTCCTTCTTTTTTCTTCCTTCTTCTTCTTTTTTCTTCTCTTCCTCCTCCTCCTCCTCCCCTTCTTCTTCTTTCTCCTCCTCCTCCTCTCCTCTTCTTCTTCTTTTGCATAGAGAGACTCAATCTTTTAAAAAATGAGGCAAGGAAAAATTCATCCATGCCTGCATATCTTGTACAATTCTGGTTAATATATTCCCATGGTATCAAAAATGTTACTTGTCAACTACATGTAATGTGGCATATTAAAGGTAAGTCACTAGAATTTAGGAGGAAAAAACTGTCAAGAATGTGATCCTTCTTTACATAAGAAAATATAAGGTAAGATTAAAGAGGAAAAGAAATAACCTGTGCACCCTTATTTCCATTTGCTTGGGATTCTATCTTCCAATAGACAACTGGATATATACTGTATAGTATTACAATCATTCACAGCAACAGTAGTTCAAGAATCAAGGTAAGCATAAACAGATTTTTCCCTTATTGCTTCAGGTTATGCTAGTTGGGTCTATGGTAGTTTCCAAGAGATTAATTCCTCATGACGGTAGGCAATAGATGGTCCATGAAGTGGCTCATCTTTCTTTTATATGTAGAGTAGGGAATAACTAATGTCTTTCTATATTTGAAGATGAGGATGTGTTAAGATGAGAACATCTTAAATAACATGTTGTAGGTTCTCTTGATAAGAATATGCCCTTCAAAAACTTACATGGTAGTGGTTTTCCCAGCTCCATTAGGTCCCAGCAATGAGGTGATATGCCCTTCATAAAAATTCAGATTGAGATTATCCACTGCAACTTTGGAGCCATACATTTTGGTGAGACCATGGAGAGCAACTCCAACTGTGAGATCTTTTGGTTCAGGCTCCAGATTAGGAGGAAAAATATACTCAGGACCTGGATAAACCAGAGAAAAATCATCAGTATACAAAATTGATTTATTATTTTTTTTTAATATCATGGAAATACAACTGCAGGTTTTAAATTATATTTGAAAAAATATTTGTCAGCAGATAACCATTTGAATCATCTCTATTATAGCCTTTGGCCTTTTCATCTAGTTTAAAAATGAATAAGAAAAGAGCCCAATAATCCATACTATTCTCAAAGTTTTATGTCTTTTTTATCTGCTTGAAGAAAGGTGTCCCTGAATGCCATATGAAAATTATGATTTCTCACTTATTTAATTACTCTCAAATATGAGAACGGCCATTCTTTGCTAGGGAAGACAAAAGTGAATTTTTTTTTAATTAACCAAAAAGAGAGGATGATCTCAATATGTGAAAAAAAACAAATGCAAACATTATCAGAAAGTAATGTGGCAGATTTTATGTGAAGCCTATTGAAACCATCTCATTACTCTATAGTCAAGCCTGTATATGCACTGGAACATAATTTGTGTATTATAATTATAATTAATAACAATAAGGTCACCATTAAAAATGTAAAGTTTTATTTAGTATTCTGTGCTTTATAAGACACTCTCCTCAAAACCTGTGATACCAGATGAGCTAACCATTAGCGTCCAGCTAATAATTGATACATGTAACTGTCAAAATGAGCTAGACTCCACTAGTCAAGTTTGGTGCTCTTTCTATTCTAATTTGCAATATACATACCATTTTTTTAAATGTGGATGTTCAGTAGGACTTGACCATGAATTATTTTTTCCAATTAAGCAAATGAATCAATAAATATTTAAGAAATGCCTACTATGTGCTAGGTATTGGTGATACAAAGGCAAAAATGAAAAAGTCTTTCCTTGAGGGGCTTATATTCTATTAGAAAAAGACAATTTGAATGCATAATAAGTGGGTCATGCCAATTTTTTCATACTCTTTTCTTTTTGTCTTGGTACTCTTTGACAAAAGAAAGTTGGCTAGAATTAGCAATTAATTCTTTATAAGGCTTATGAGTAGTGATTATTTTATCGTTTGTGTTTGTAACTTCAACAGTTCACATAGGGCCTGGCATATATTAGGTGTTTAATAAATGCTTATTGATTACTTGATTGAAGAAAATAAGCTCTTTTCTCTGTAAGGCTAACTAGGTCCAGAAGTGGTTCTGAAATCTTACCTTGATCAGAATCACATGCTAATTCCCTGAATTAATGAGCCTAGTCCAAGTCATAATTTAATCCCCATAAGAGTCCATATACATATGTGTAGGTATAACCATCCATGACTAATAGGATAATAATTTTACAGTTTGGAGAAACATAATGAAAAGCATCAGTCACATGATTCCTTTTTGAAGCAGTCCTTCAATAAAACATTTTATTAACTTACTTGTCTTACTGCCAGATATGTTGGTGGTCTGCATCATAATATTGGTGAAGAGGAAGCTATCGCCTTTTTCTTGCTTTACTTCTGAACATCCAAAGTGCTCCTTCCAGTAGGAAGGAAGAACTGGAAAATACCAGGGAGAAGCCACACCATAAGTCCCTGAAATCAAAATAAAGAATGATGATTATTAACTATTAATGAGCAACATTCAAAAATGAACAAAATGTATTCATAAATTTATAAAGGAGTTTGATCAGATGAATTATAAAGTCACCTCCAACTTGATAGTCCATGTCACTGAGTCCATTTTGCTTTTTTAACATATAAATACAACTAAATGTCAAATTAAAAATGCTAACCAATTTTCATTTTTTCACCTGCATAGCATCAAGGGGGAAAAGAAACTACATTGTATAAGATTTTTTTGTATTTTATTTTCAAAGTTATTTGTATTTTATTGTCAAAAGTAAAAAGTGAGAGTCATTATGATATAGTTATGTATAGAACAAGGCTTTTTAAATTTTTTCACTTGTGAATGATCCTTTTTCACCTGAAAAATTTTTATGTATATCTGAAGATATAGATGTATCAAATAGGTGTACAAATCAAACATTTACTGATAAATCATCATTCAATTAACAAATCAATCAAATCACAATCTTCCATTTAGTTATGTGACCCCATGTGGGGTCGTGATCCATGATTTAAAAGCTTTGGTATAGAGAACTAGCATTGAAGGCAGGAAGACCTGAGTTCAAATCTCACCTCTGATAAATACTACCTGTGTGATCTTGGGCAGTTCCTATAACTTTTCAACACTTTAGGCAATTCATTATTAAAGAGAGAAGCTTTGGATAGAGAGTAATGTAAGGTAAAAGAGAGTAGTTTTCAAAGAAAATAAAATGTTCAAATCCTGTGGGAAAGTTGATATGACTTAAGGTCAAATCCCTAAATGGAGGAGAGGTTGCTTTGGACGAGACAGGAGGAAAAAATCCTTTCTTGTTGGTAGTTTTGGGGGATGAAGTGTTAATTTCCCAGTCCATGGCCAGTTGGTCAGAGAGAGCTAAACCAAGAAAAACCAAACTGGGGGCAATGTAGCAAGTTTAGGCAAATCCTTTTCAACTTCTACATTCTCCTAATTGTAGGAGAAGGAGACTTGAGAGGACTGTGACGTATTAGTCCAGGATGACTAAATTCATAAAAATATGACTAGAACTCAGTTAACAGCAAATCCAAGCCTAGGCAAGATGAAATTGGGTGTAGATAAGGGAGAAAAGAAGAAAAGCAACCTAGAAAGGTTGTTGAGGAGCAAGACACTTGGATTAATGACATGTAACTTTGGATTACTGCCACTCCCTTTAATTATTACTAAAACCATGTCTCCCTCTCTGTCCATTATCACTCATCCTACTAAATGATCTTTTGTAATGTTTTTTGGTAAATCTTATTAAAATACTAACAACATGGTGCATTATTAGTGGGTCACATAAAAGTGGGTGGAGGGCAGGGATCCACTGAGGTCTTTCCCCTAGAGAGATTCTGGTGTTTAGGGAATTTTAGAAAGTAAGGGGAAGTAGTATTTGATACTATTGTGGTGTATGCTGTCTTGCTAAAACTCAGAAATTCTTAACTTAGAATATGTAAACTTAAATTGATAAATATTTCAATATGTTTTCTTTCGTTGTTTTACCTATTTTCTTTTATGAATTTAAAAATGTGATTCTGAGAAGAGACTCACTAGCTTTACCAGACCTATTGCCAGAAGGGTCTGTGACACATGAAGGTTAAGACCCCTTGGTTTAGCTGGTGTGAAAGGAAAGCATATCCTTAAGGCTTCTGTCATCATGTTATCTGATATTCATAAAAACTACCAAGTAAAAGTGAAGAATGCCAAAAAGGAAGAAATATTATGACATTGTTTTGTAAGATCTCTTCTCTTGAAGCTATATAACAAACTGACATTTATAGCGAACTTTAAAGTTTTGTAAATCACAATACACATATTATCTTATTTGAGCATGTTACATCAGCCTTGTGAAGAAGGTACTATTGATAATATCATTCCCATTTTACAGAAATGGAAATGGAGGTTCAGAAAGTAGAAGTGATTTGACCATGGCCAAGCAACTACTAAGTGTCAAAGGCAGGATTTTAACCTAAGTCTAGCATTCTAATCATGATACTATACTGATTCTTTTACTACAATAATATCATCATTGAATCATCTGCTATGTTTTTAAATCTGGATAAATAATAAATTAATAAATGTCATCACAGATATATAACCTATCACTTGAGACCCATAGTGAAATAAGGGTTCTAAATCACCCTCTTCTATAAAGGGTCTCATATGTTCAGGTTAAGTAATTAATAATCATTCAAATCGTCTAATTTCTAAGAAATACAGAAGGCCTGAATTGATTTGATTTTGTTTCATGTTCCTTGAGATTCTCTAGGTTAGGAAATAATATGAGAATAATAGGCTAAAATGTGATTTCTTCTTAGAATGGTTTTTAATTTTAGAAGTGACATTTAGCAGGCTTTCTGTGCACTCTCTTCCCCCTCCAGTGTAGTATTACATACGTTTGAAAGGCAGAATGTCATAGTGGATAGAGTGTGATTCAGAATCAGCAAGAATTTCTGCTTCTGACATATTAGCTGTGTGACTTCATATAAGACACTTAATCATGAGATTACAAGGTTCAGAACAGCTACTGATTTGCATGGATAGAAGAAATTTCTTTATGGGGAACTATGTACACCAATGAAATTCCAAGTCTAAACTTTCCCTACCATTCCTTACATATATATATATATATGTGCATATATATATATGTATATATATATATAATGATACACTATATAGATACATATATATATAATATATACACATATACATAATATATTACACTATATATATAATATACACACATTTTAAAATACAAACACATATATGTATATATGTATGGGAACATGCATTATATAAATATATTCATACATGGTCTGAAAGACTATCTCTTCCATCTAGTCATGTAAATGTTTGCAAAATACTCAGAACTGATGTGCATAAAAGGCCTTAAAACTCCAATAGATCAGTGATATGATGTGGCTATGTCTACTAATGTTAACTATTCCAGCCCATTCAGCATTATATTTTATATCGTTACAACATCAGATTATTTGCTAGAATCGTGTTCTCACCTGGGAAAACATTCCTAACATACCACGCAATAAGAAAGTAAATGACAGAATCAATAAGAATTAGGCAACATAACCAGCCAAATGAGGTGGTATCATCATGGACGGGAGAACTGTACATATTTTCCCATTGAAGACCTACAAAATAAATACAGATAATGTTCAGTGAAACATATTATGACTGTGAAAGATGAAAATCCAATTTTAAAGAAAGCGAACCTACCAATGCCCTGTTCCTCATATTGGGCAATGTACTGACTGGCATAACTGAATGCAGTCGGGGACAGTAGACTCTGTGAGAAAAACAAATAGCAATGATATTTCATCTAGTCAACATGTATTTTACCCAAAGGGACCTTAAAATACTTAAAAGTTAGACATTGGTATATAGAAAAATGACATTCTCTAAGTATACTTGGAAATATGGAAATATTCCTTAAATAGCACCCTGTTACCACCAGCAGCACTGCCATCACCACCATGCACCCAACCAAGAAACTAGGGAATAAAGGATAACATTTTGATAGATTTAAAAAAAATTCTGAGGAATACGAATAGGAAAAACATCATTATTCTTTGTGCTGCCCAAGAATGTATATTATAAATAACCACAGGTTGTCTCTTATGCTCTGAAAATTGTTAGATTCCTAATGTATGTTTTGACAGAAAGCAAAGTGCAGTATATAGAGTTAAGGATAACTGGTTAAAGGATTGTTTTTATCATGTACTCGCTCACCATTGACAAGTCACTAAATCTCTCAATAGTTACTAAATGGGAACTCTCTAAGACTATAAATTACTGATGAGTTGCCAATTTGCCTCAAAAGGAGGGATTTTTTTTTTTTACTAGCTTTGCCCACACAAATGAAACCACAGGTGTAGACATCTCTCTCCTACTACAGTGGTAAGTTTAAATAAAGGCAGCTGGGGGTGGGGGGTGGGGATGGTGGTTAGAGTATCAGAGATGGAGTTAAGAAAACTTGAGTTCAAATCAGGCCTCATACATTTACTAGCTTTGTGACCCTGGGTAAGTTACTTAGCCTTGTTTGCCTCAATTTCTCCATCTGTAAAAAATGAGCTGGAGAAGTAAATGGCAAACCACTCCAGTATCTTGGCCAAGAAAACCCCACATAGAGTCATGAAGACTGAGACATGATGACATGCCTGAAAAATGATAAGCTTAACTATCATCAAGAAAATGTAATTGATAAAGAGAAAAATTCAATATAAGAATTTATTTCACATAGAATAGCCATTCAAAAATTTAGAAATTTACAAATAAGCCCAATGTTTTAGAATTAGAATTAGAAGTCATACAGGAAGTGTCATGTAAATGAAGAAGAGTTTCCTTAAACTACATATCTCAGCATATATGTACAACACTTCTATATTTTTGGGCATAGATGTCCCTCTGACTTATATTGTGTACCATGATTACAGGAATATTTTAGGCCTTTAAGCATTGGGCTATCCATGAAACAGCCATCTAATGATACATGGCATTGATACTATTCCTTTTTTTTAGGGCAGTATATTTTTATTTTCATTTTTAATAGCTTTTTATTTTTTCAAATACATGAAAAGATAGTTTTCAAAATTCACTTTTACAAAACATTATGTTCCAAATTTTTCTCCTTCCTCCTTTTCTTCTCCTCCCCTAGACAGCAAACAATCTAATATAGGCTAAACTTATACAATTCTTCTAAACATTTTTCCATATTTTTCATGTTACACAAGTTATACTATTTTTCTTAAGGATGCTGATAATCATTACCATAAAATAAAGACAATTAATTCATCATTGAAAAAGATGAGAAAAAGATGTTCAAATAGTTTTTGAAGCTATCTTCAAAATTGTCTTCACAAAGTCATATGCCATTTTGGACATATAAATATATAAAAATGTAGGATAAAACTAAAGACTGGGTATGTTTTCCTGCCACCTCAGCTTTAAATTTAGAAAAGCAAACTTTTAATTGGTGTCTAAGAACAAAAATGATCCACTTGTCACACCCTGGTAATTTCCACAATAGACTCACCATGAATGTCTTGACTATAAAGCTCAATTCACTCTCAACTGTAATTAGAACAATGAAGGGGAAAAAGGCAATGATGTAGATGAGACTTCCAATCAGGGCAGCAATATTAGTGTTGTTGAAGAAGACACTGATGAGGTAGCTCATGGCAATAACAGAGAAGCTATAGTCCGAAAAATATAGGAATAAGATGAATCCATTTGTTTTGGGGAGGATATTCCCAAACTTGAGTATGATAATAAGAATAATGATAGTAACAAGCAGGAATCCAATGCTTTCCAAGAGCCAGGCAAAAAAATGGCTGCAGGAATTCACACCCATCATCTTCATGTACTGTTAGGAAGAAAGAAAAGGGGTGCCTGATTTTCAAACTGTTCAAACATAAGGCAACAAAGCTACTATTAAACCATTTCACATGACCTTGGTCAATAGGGATTAATCTCTTAGATCCCATGATTGGTCATCTATGCATTTTATTAATTTATGTAAATATCATATTAGTTGAGTAAATTGTCAACACCAGACTTACCTGTCTTAGATTATGTTCTTCAGGAGTACAATCTGTAATCAATTACCTTGGTGACAGTTAACTAATTGGTATTAATTCTATCCTATATCTAGGATGTAAATAGAACCATGGAGTGTTAGAACTAGAAAGGATCTTAACATTACATTGTCTAACCCCATCATTTTACAGAGAAGCTGAGACCAGAAAATGGAAATGATGTGACCAAGGGGACACAATCTTTTAATATTTAGATCTGGAACTTGAAGGTAAATCTGTTGAAATCTAGCCTGACAACCCTTATTGATTAAACTATTGATTTTAGATAAAAATTTTCTTTTTATTATTAAAGCTTTTTACTTTCAAAACATATGCATAGATAATTTTCAATATTCACCCTTGAAAAACCTTGTGTTACAAATTTTTTTCCTTTCCTTCTGCCACCCCTCCCCCAGATGGCAAGTAATCCAATATATGTTAAACATGTGGGAGTCTTCTAAACATATTTTCACAATTATCGTGCTGCATCTTTTTCCAAAAGGGAAAAAAAAAATGAGAAAAAGAAAATGCAAGCTAACAACAACAAAAAGAGTGAAAATACTATGTTGTGATCCACCCTCAATCCCCACAGTCCTCTCTCTGGGTGCAGATGGTTCTCTTCATTACAAGACCTTGGAACAGGCTTGAATCATTAGATAAAACTTTAAATCAATTCTATGTCATATAGAATTTTACAATAAAATTTATAATATGTCACAAAAATGCATGCTGTCATAAATAATTCACAGAAATTATGTCTCGTGTGGAGTTGACATTAGAATTGATGCTCATATAATAACTCAATTGTTATACTAAATATTCATGAATACAAAGTCTAATTTCAATAAAATATGAAAAAATGGAATAGGTCATATTTTAAAGAAGTAAAACATAAAAGCTTTATTAGGAATAGTATTCCTCTTTTCTTCAGTTTTCCTTGAAATTTATTGATGGTTCAGGGTAAGTTTGTAGTGTAACTGAGCAACCTCTAAATCTCTCTCTTCATTGATATTCTTTGGCAAATTAATTCGATCCAATTACACAACCAATTGAGCCCTTATTGTATACAAGGAATCAACCCAGTTGAGTGATCAACCCAGAGTTCCCCAGGAAGAAAAATAAATTCATCATGATCTCCCTTCCAATTGTGTGTTATCTCTCATGGAAGGGTATGTATATATTGTGGGGGAACTGGTGATGGAAGAAAAGTAACAAGACCCTTTCTTTAGGAATTTGCAATAGTTTTCAAAACATATTACATCTCTAGGCCTATTTCATTCCCCCTATTTTCCCTACTACAACAAAAAACCCCTCTATAAACATTTATAAAATCCATTCCTTTTGCAAAACCAAGATACTTCAAGTATTTTCTTTCTTTTCAATTTTGCCAAGGGGGAAAATAATAGGGAGCTCATTGGATCTTTTGGTCTACCACTGCAATAGTGAATCTTTATTCTTTGCAACTTATCACATTTTGATAACTCTGCTGCTCCTCTTGTTCCCATAGAAACAGATACCTGACTGCCAACAGCCTAAGCTGCAGGCTATAAGGTAATCATCCCTGGGTTAAAAACAACCCCTTCCCCCCACAAAACAAACAGACAAATAACAACAACCACAAAACTTGTGAGCTTTCCTCAACTTCACTTTCATTTTCATCCTCTTTTTCCATGGTCTTGTAAACAATGCAATGGAAGTCCAATCTTAGTCTCCATAGGAATGAAAACAAAGCTTCCTGATTTAAAGTGACAGATTGAGGTCACAAGTTTCTCTCATCTACCAAGTATAATGTCATTGAAAGTAAAATGTTTATATGGAAGCCTTCATGGATATCTACAGACTCTATTACTGGAAGAGATCTTCAAGATCATCTTGTTCAATCTTGTCATTTTATAAATGGGGAAACTGAGGCCAAAAGAAGGAAAATAATGAACCTGAGATCTCATGGATAGCAGGCATAAGAATTTGAATTTCATAGCTGAGTCCTTTCACAACAAATTCAGGGCACTTTCCATTTTGGTACAGTAAATATACCATAATCTTACTCTCCTGTCCCTATTTTATTCATGATGACTGATTGGTGTTAACATTGGACATCAGTTAACGATATATGTGCAGAGATACTTTAGGTGAATTTTTTCTTTCTTTCCCAATGTTTGTATTTTTGGAGTTTTACTGAAACTGCTTTATCAAGCAAAATAAAGACTGAGATAAATGAAATCATCACTTCAAACTTCATATTCTCAAATCTAATGGAGCACGCCACTATTAAAAACACTTCCCCTCTGTCCCCAATTCCAGCCTGGAAAAGAAAACAGGATTTTAGTGTTCTTTTAAGACAAATCATTAGCACAAACATCTTTGTTTTTCATTTCATTTGCAGAGAAATTGTAATTTTTAATGATCCCAAAGGGCAATTTAAGGTTTTTATTAATTTAATTCACTTCATCAAATTTATTGAGTTCCTACTAGGTATGAGATACTGCATGATACTTACAGGGCAGATAATAAATGTGGAGTTATATGAAGCCTGACTTTGGTTTAACAAAAGGGCATTTCATTTTTTTTTTGACAATCACAATTCAGGTTTTCACCTCTGAACTAATAATGAAATATATCTTCTTCCTCTCAGCAAAGAAGTGATAGTGTATAGGTACAAACCAATGGTTATTTGTGTGTGTGTGTGTGTGTGTGTGTGTGTGTTTATTATTTCTACTTCTTTGTTACATATAGGTTTCTATGTTTTGGAATGCAGTTTGGAGAGGGAAGTGTATCCCATGGGAAGTGGTGGTCATAAAAACGAATAATATCAATTAAACATTTAAAAACTTAAATGAAACAGAAGTTTCATGTCTTGTGCTTGAAGATTTAAGATGGCTATATTCAATTTAACATGCAACTGTGTCAGGATGTTCTAATAATTGACTTGAATGTGTATGCCTTGGTTTATAGATAGTTAGAAATTTCTAAAATGGTTCACTTACTAAATAAATATCACATAAATATGAAATTAATAGATATGCTTCGATATTCACCACCAGGAAAGAGTCTTCTTTTTAAAGTTAGCATATGATAGTTGTAGATATGTCAACAATTTCATTAACTTGAGTATAAAATCTCTAGACTATTATTAGTCATGAAATACAGCTGATTTTTGATATAAACATCTTGTATGTTTTTTTTTTCTTGACACTGACATTTGTAGTATGACCCTTTTATATATTGAAAGTCCCTTTGTTTACTGACTTGTCAGAAGATAATTCGGCAAATCTGAAGAATAGACTCAAACCCACTTAAATCTGGTTTGTTAACTTTAAAGACTCAAGATCAGAGCATCATTTTCTAGACTTAGCTAAAGAGAGTCTTGACCACTGATCTTCACAAGAACCCAGTTATTTTGGTGCTATGGACAGTTATTGGAAAATAGGTTTGGATAGTTATATCTTCTTTTTAGGAACTGATGCTGCATCAGAATGCTAACAAGGAGCACAGTAGTTGTCCAAAAAGAAAAGGGGCCATCCCAGCATGCAGCAGTTTGTTTGCATACACAGCCAAAATCACTGTAATAATAAGGCAGAATCCATCACGCTGGTGAAGAATGGCTCACAAAAAAAGACGTTGGCTATACTTTGCTTTGTATAAGTCTTCTGTTCTGGAATCAGCTTCACAAACAGCCTTGTTTTGTGTTTCCCAAACCTGCCAAAAGTAATGATAGATCTGCTTCTCAAACTTACATGTGGTCTATTGCTATCAGTAGTGCTGTACCCTATTGAAGATAAAATAAGATGAAGAGGATAGTCCAATCAAGATCAGATTGACACAGCAATTGCCATGGAAATTTTAAGCTTGGGCAGTGACAAAAATGTTGAGAGACTGATGGTGAGGAGAATTTAACATCAAATAAAATTAAGGAGAACTCAGAAAAGACTGGATCATATATTATATTTATATACATATTATATTTACATATAATCATCTTATGTGTAAATGATCTGTGATCTCATAGATGATGTTCCCCTCACCACAAATTTAAATCTCAAGTCATATAATGTGATTTTTCTCAAATCATCTCATAAGTTCATCATAGAAGTTTCTGTATGATTCCAAGTCATATATCTAGTGTGATATAATAATCATGAGTATCAATTAAAGGGCAATGAAATGATGTATGATGGGCATGAGCATGATTGGCAGCAAATAACAACAACAACAAAAAAAAAGAACCATGGACAACTTGGTTACAGGATGTCCTCAAAGAAATATGTGATTTTTAAAATAATCATGTGATATAAGGAAAAGAGTGGGTAGGCCAACTGTTCTACTGGCATCTTCATGATGTCAGAAAAAATCAAGGAAGGACCCAGTATGATAGAAAGATCCACTTGTGGTAAGTTTTGATTATGTAAAGTTTAAAACATTTTGCATAAAAGTGACATGAATATAACAAGAAGCACATTGCACACCATAAACTATTATATTGTAACGATGATCAAGTGTGAAAGATTTAGGGACTCTGATCAATACAATGATCTAAGACAGTTCCAAAAGACCAATGATAAAAAAATGCTATCTACCTCCAGATGAACTCTGAGTGAAGATTGAAGCATATCTTTTTTCCTTTTCTTTTTCTTGCTTTTTTTTTTTTAGCATGATTAAAATGGAAATATGTTTTGCATGACTTCACATGTATAATTGATATCATCTTGGGGCAGAAAGAAAAAATTTGAATCTCAATTTTTTTTAATGAATGTTAATAAAATTTTAAAATGCAAAAAAAAATTTTGCATGAACAAAACAAATGTGGCTAGGAATTTAAAATGAAGATAAAGCAAGTGGTAAATTTTTCTCTGATGGAAGTTTGATATTCGGAATATAAAGAATTGACAGAAACATATAACTAAGAATAATTATGCCCAAGAGATATGCAGGTAAAAGGTATGTGTTTTTAAAATCTAAAAGATCCCCTCTGCTGAAAGAAAAATGATTAAATTCTTTACACCTTTTGGCCCAGTGATGCTACTATGGAACTTTCAAAAAGGTCCGTGACAAAGGACAATGACAAAATTCCGTAATTAATAAAATTTTCATAGCAACATTGTAGCAGCCCAACATTAGAAACAAAACATCCACTGCAGAAAGGGCTGAACAACTTGTATCATCTGAATGCCATGTAATATATGGTACTACAAAGAAAAAAGCAAGGAATTCAGGGAAAGATTTGATAAAGAAGAGATTGCAAGAAGAGAATGAGGCTGGAGAAAACAAAGCAAAGGGCACAATAGAAATAATGACTACAAAAATGTATCTGAGAAGCAGTTCTAAAAGAGACCAGAATTTAATTGTCACATAATGTCTATAATACTTTTTTTTTTAGTAGCACAGAATTAAAAAGAAGTTCTAGGGATATCAAGATGAAACACTTTTCTTTCTAGAGAGGCTTTTGTGGACTGTGATGTCTATTATCGCCTATGCTTTCTGAAACAAATCTCATTGGATTTGTTTTATTTTGCTTACCTGCTTTTCTTTGTTATGTAAAAGTATTTTATGGAGGATGGTTTTATGGAAAATGATAGTAATATAAAAAGTATTCATAAAATATTTATTTTAATTGTTTTATTTTAGTTGTGTTTTAAAAGGTTACAAGGAGGAAGACACAAATAGCAGATTTTCCAGAAATTTAAAAAAAAAGGTTTAAAACTGGCTGACTTGTTTGCTTCTGTAAAGAATCTTATCTTGTGCTAATGTGTGCTCTAATTTCATTAGAAAGTCTGGTGAAGCAGGATTCCTAGAAAAGGCAGAGAATGGGATACTAGCAGCTACATTAAGGTACTAACTTAATAACAATGTTATAACCTTGTCCTGCATTGAGGGGAAAAAGCAGAGGCTGGATTGGCAGAGATTCCTGGAAATCTGGCTATTCATAAATAGGACAATACTGTATTTGCATAGCAGTAGTCCAGAGAACTAGAAGCAAATGTTAGTAAATTATTCTGGGCCTCTGAAAAAACTCTTTCAACTTAATAGGCTGTGATCATTATGAAAAGCCCTTTGCTGATAATTCAGGAACTGTTGGGTATTGATGTCTATGCTATAAAATGCACAAGTAACAAAGGTAAGGAGACAAGGGGACAGCATTATTTGGAAAAGAGTGCTAACTGAGGCAATGGTATGTAAAGGTGAGGTAGGAATGCTAGTGTTGGTTCTGCCATTAATTAACCAAGCACTTGAACAAGGGCAATTCACCCCCTTTAGAAGTCTTGTTTTCTCCACCTACAAAATAAGGAGATTAAAATAATCTCCAAATCACCTGAATTTATGATATTTAAGATTAGTAGTTTAACTATTATGAGAAAATAAACCAATATGAGACAACGTGCCAATTTTATCCATCACACCAAGCTGAAAGATGTTATTGATTTTGTTTGGGAGGAAGCACCCCATCCAACAATGTGATGAATAATAAATTGGAAATGGATTAGATCACATGACCTTTGAGAGTTTTTTTTTTTTTTTTTTTTTTTTAGTCTAGTGACAATGTAACATCGAACTCCATCCAAACATTATCTATTGGAAAACATAGCCCAGAAGACCAAGCATTGGGGTTTACAAAAATCTGATACAAGATTGCTTGCTTTGAGATTCAATGTATAATTCTGCATTCTGAGAAGCAAAATTGCAGAGCAGAGCCATGCTCCCTTTCATAGTTTCAATTTAGAAAAGTCTGCAAATCATGCTTTGCTATTTTTTATAATACCCAGATACTCCCAGAGACTGTCTGTGGTATCATCATTATGAGTCTATACCCTGGGTAAGGCAAGAAGAATGATGTTTTCCTAATAAAGATGGGAGGCTCTTTAGCTCTTACAGAGAAAGCTGACCAATCACTGGCATGCACAGGGAAGCTAGTCTGCAAAACCTTTTTATAGTCATCAGGTCTCTCTTGTCATCCATCTAGACCCTATAGAACTGACTCTAATAAAATTCCCTTGCATATGTTCAATATGTTCACCCTAGCTTTCTTGAGATAATTCTTCTTTTCTTTCCCCTCTTAGGAATTTGAATTCCCTCATTAATATGGAAATGTTCACAGCATTCTTGGCATTCTAACAGAATTTCAACATTGGACGACATTGAATTACATCTTTAAAATAATGTACTATTTTCACTTTGATCACTACCCCACCCAGCACAGGATCCTGAAATCAAGAGCCCCTCATAATAGCAGCATCCCTTCCCAACTATTGCCCTAGCCCACTGGCTCTTCTTCCAACCTGATTCTTGGAACCATGATTAAGAGAGACAATTCTTGGGGAGAAGAGGTTGGCATCTTGAACACCAATCCAGAAAAGAAAGTTTTCACCTTGAAGTCAAGTGGCTCCATGTCAGAAATGGATATTGTTATCCATAGCAATGATGCTATAGGAGATACATTACTATGCCACAGCCCTCCAAAAATGACTAGGTCTTTTCATCCAATTTTCAGCTAAAACCATCTACATTTTCACCACTGAAATGTGATCTCATTGAAAACAAGGGTTATCTCCAATTACTTGTATCCTCAGAGATTTACATGAAATAAATTCTTAAAAATATTTTTCATTCATTTCTTCCATATTAAAAAAAACAGGAAAACATAGTATATTCCAATATGCCCCAAATCTGTTTTTCTACAGCGATATTAGGTATATATATGGCAGAGGAAAAAGACAGTGATTGATGGAAAAGGAATTTCTAAGATGGGGAATTATTTCCAAGGTATTTTAGAAGGCATTGCATACAATGTGAACACACACACACACACATACACACACACACACACAAGATGGCTGTGGAAGCTTTTTTGGATTCCACTTTGTTATTATGCAAATAATCCTCCAGTTCTGGGAGTTACTATTTACACTTCCATTATCCAAATTATAATAGAGTTATTTTTGAGCAACAGTTGCATTTATGATAATACTATCATTATTTATTTATATTGCTAGATATATTAAAACTCCACAAAGAACATTCTATATCCTATTTCCCCAAGTTTGTAGGACTTTCCCCTCCTCATTTACATTATGTTCTGTTTCCATATTGTATACTTTCTAGTTGAATGCAAATTTCTTGATGGCATGTATTATTTTGTTTTTGTCTGTATCCCCCTTGCCTAACACTAGGCTTTGCATATGGTAGACATTTAATAAATGCTTAATGGACTTAGTTTTTTGTGTATGATGGAGGAGGAAAGCAAGGGGTTGTGAGTTTGTTTAGAAAAGGCTTATCCATTTTCATTATGATTCTCAAAGGGTTTTCCCTTAGAGCTAATTCACACTGTGTGGTTAAGCTTTTCATGTTCATGCTGGTCTAAATGAAATCACAGCAACTAATTTTAATAAGAAATGAACTTATTTAAAATTTTAGGGTACCATAAGAATTCTCAACCTACCTCATGGAGCCGCAGGTCTTTCTCATAAACAAGTTTTTTCACAAAGGCAGCTATAAATACAACCCAGGCTACCATAAGCACGATTGGAAGTGAATAAGAAACACTGGTTAAGAAGCTGAGGAAAAAAATAAAGATAACACTTACCAAAATGGATAATGGCAGAGTTGGACAATATAACATTATAAATATCCTTTCCCTCACAATGAAAATATATGCATGTTTTGAAAACAAAAGTAACCATTTTGTAATGTCTAGACTTATGTATGATTCTATAATATCAGGAAGACTTGTTTGAGAAACTCTTCCAAACACAGATGAATCAATCACCTGAGAAGGGAAGGGAAGCCAGCTGATACAATAAACAGAGCACTGGCTCCTTGAGTCAGGAAAACCTGAGTTCAAATTCATTCTTAGACATTTACTAGCTGTGTAACCCTGGACAAATCACTTAATTCCGATTGAATCCAAAAAGAAAGAAAAAAAATTAATGACATAGGGCAAAAGAGAATCTGAATTCCAATTTTCCTGATTTCAAGATCAGCCCTCATTTGATATTCCATGTTTCCTTTCTGTTAATCTGATATTAATGAAGCAAAATTCCTTGCTCTCAATATAATCTGAAATTCCAGATAGGTAGTGTTATGTTTTAGAGATTGGTTTTGAGTAGTTTTGGCAAGAAAGTTGACATAATCTTAAGAATCAAGATTTCATTGGCTGATACAAAATTGAATAGAATGGAGAAAAAGTTCCTAGTATTCCATTTGTTTCACTAAATGATTCATCTATTCAAAAGAATGATTTTTTACTCTTAGGAAGCAATTAGCTAGTACTGTTTCAATTGAAATTTATAACCATGAACATCCTGGGGTAAACATTTAGGTAAACCACTTAGGGGCAATTTGATGAACACTGTAAGAAAGGTCCTCAGAATTCACACTACAGTAAAATGGGGCTAGTTTGCCCATATGCAGCTATAACCTAAGGAAGACCAAAAAAAGCCACCTATCCCCAGAATATATATTCTACATGCCTGTCATAATGACTAAAGTTCCCACCATTCTTATTCCTTTTTTGGAACTAAGGTTTAGCTTCTAAAGAGCTTATATAATGAAAATGTATGTGATTCTTTAAAATCATCATTACTCATGATGATATTGTACAATTAACATATTTATTACACAAAATGTGCATGCTCATGGAATGGAAATAACATCCAGAGTAGTTTTTTTAAAGGACTCTTTTTTTTTTTCTTTTCTTTTAGAGTTCTTTTTATTATTAAAGGTTTTTATTTTCAAAACACATGCATAGATAATTTTCAACATTCACCCTTACAAAACCTAGTGTTCCAAATTTTTTGCCTCCCTTCCCCCCCCAACCTCCCCATAACAGCAATATATGTTAAACACGCAATTCTTCTATACATGTTTCCACACTATTAGGGTGCACAAGAAAAATCTGATCAAAAAGGAAAAAAAAATAGAAAGAAAACAAAATACAAGCAAACAAATAAAAAGAATGAAAATACTATGTTGTGATCCACACTCACAGCCCAGAGTAATTTCTTACTTTTTGATTTTGCCCAGAGTTAGTAGTAGTGCTCCTAATTATCATCAAAACCAATTCTATTACTCTTTTCATTTAATAATGAAATCTATATTCTTTAATCCAAGGGATTGATTTGTAACCCAGATAGGGTGCTGGCTATAACTGTATCAGAATTCAAAGAATGTAGCCAAATCCAAGAAGAAGGAATGAGTAGGGAATGGTCAGAAATCAGATGGGAATTTTAATTTAATTTACCTCACAAGTCTCTCTCAGATCTTTTTACTATTCAGGCTAGCCACTGAAGTTCACACACAGTTCATGCAACCAAAGTCCTAGCAGCTCTACATAATAGAAGCAGCTAACCTTGACAACCCACAAGAAAGAATTCTCATCTGTCTTCCCTTATTATTCAGCAAAGGGTTACAACCTCATCTCATCTAGACTTCTTGAAGCAGCCAAGGAGGTGAGAGTGAAGCATCAACAGAAAAACAGAACAGCCCCAAAATGATGCAAAAACTCCAAGGGCAGGTTGAATAATAAGTTTTGTTACTTTAGAGTAATATTCACATGTCTCTAAGTCCTGTGTAGGTGGATGGACTCAAAGCACATCTCTCTTTCTCTCTCTCTCTTTTTTTTTTAAACTGTTATTGGAGTAGGAGTCATTTTGCTCTAGCAGACTGGCAGACTTAATGAACATTAAAATTTACTGCCTGAAAAAAGTTATCTTTAATTGTAAAAGATTCATTTGCAAAGCCATTTGAGATGTTGCAAGAGTCCTTGACAAAGGTACTACTATTTCATAAAGTCATCCCAGATTTTTCTTGGAACATTAACATGCTTCTTAGAATGCTCATCACACAGTAACAAGTCAGACAAAGATTCTTTTTCTCTCTATTTTCTGATTTCTCTATCAAGTTTCCCATTTACTTTCAGGAAAAAACTAAGGGCTGGAAAGAGGTAGCACTCAATTTATTCCTGTTTGTTATGGTTTGAACCATTGGTCTTTCTCCTTTACTTAGCACCTCTAATCTATTAAGACAAGGCATTGTCATAATGGAGCATCCTTCAAGATGGAGGATGATCCCCATGGAGGCCCGGAAAACTCATCTTCTGAGTTCAAATAAGGCCTCACTTACTAGTTGTGTGACCCTGGACAAGTCACTTAATCCTGTTTGTCTCAGTTTCTTTATCTGTAAAGTGAGCCAGAGAAGGAATAGCAAACCATTCCTGTAACCTTGCCAAGAAAACCTTACAAGAAAACCCCTTTAATGAAGGTTTGTACCAAGCATTTGATTCCAATGACCATATTTGAAAAGATATTAAAAGATGCTCATGGAAGCTGCACTTAATTAGGTAACTTAAAGCATAGAGACTCACTTGTCCTTCATGAAACAGGGGTAGGGGATTGCTTGAACTTGAACTGCTATTTCCTGTGAATTCCTCCCAGTCTGCAATTCAATTATAGCTCTTTCAATGCTATCCTGTAAGTAGATGAATGCTCTGCCATAGATCTGGTTTTGTGATGGAGAATTATGTGGACCAGGAGCCCAGAGCTTGTTCCGAAGGCTGCTGGTTGTTTGTGCTGTCTTGAGACTCATTCGGATGGTATATTCTATTAGTGGAGGAAGGGAGCTGCCATCAAGATTGTCTTTTCTCTGCCTGGTTCTATTAGAAGGAAGCTTGAAAATAACACCTATAATGAAAATGATGAAAGAAAAAAAGAAAAATCATTTAATGGAAAAGGTTACTTGCTATAGTTTGGAGGCCTACATAAGAGGGAGGTCAAACATTTCCCCATCTGGGTTAATGATAAGGCAAGAGATCCAGGACTCTTGATTTATCAGGAGAGAAGAGGGGGAGGAATAGCACTTTTTAATCAAGGTGTAACTTGTGAAATTTTCAGTTTCTGAAAATATAATATTAAACTCAATAGTAGATTAAAGTCATTACCCACTATTTATAAAAATATCAAAATTATTACAATTATGTAATTAATTTGACCAAAAAATTGTCAATCTTGTGACCTCTAACATTAAGATATCCTGAGGGAGAAAAGGATGACTCAGAAATTCTTATAAGCATTACTTTTGCTGATCTTGTGACATTAATTTAACTCAGGCAAATTCCTCCTATTTTCTTCCATTTTTATAATCTCAGGTCACAAAGAGGTATCCTTAGAACCAGGAAGATCTGGATTTGTGTTCTGTCTCTGATGTGTCCTTGGACAAGTGGTATCTTTCTATATGATGGGTCACTCTATCATGGTAATGGAAGGTCACTTGTGGGAACTACCAACATCAATGTAATCACAGGTTCACTCCTTATTTTCCATTACTACAACCAGAAACAGTCCAATTGCACAAGACACCCTATACCCGCTATTAGGTAAAACACAGAAAATAGGAAAGCACACGCACAAACATAAGGGTCAAAGCAAATGAGCTCCCTCTCATTAGAGGTCTCTAAATAAAAGCTGGATATTCAAATATGATGCAGAGCATATAGAGATTTTCAGGTCATCTTTCAGAGATTCTTCCAACTTATACATTCTGCCTTTCTCTCATTTTGCTGGAGTGGTATAGCACAACTGCAAAGGATTTATTTCTCTTTCTGACTATAAGCATGCTATCTTTTGGATATAATTGTGCCAGGGATGAAAATAGAGTTCTTGTGTACAAGGCTGTGTTGTTCAGTTGCCTGAGGTCTCAGGCATAGAAAATATGGAAAGCATCTTGAGAATCTGATTGGGATGAATCTCTATGTTGCCAGTGGAATGGTTCAAACAAAAGCAGAGTTGAACTTACTTCCAAAGAGTTCATTGTTCTTGTATAGCTTTTGAGCTTCCATCTCCATTTCAGCTATTGTTTTTGCTGGCTGAATGCGATCATATAATACACAGGAGGAAATGTTGACTGTCAAGGAAGACAGTGTATTAAGCTGATCAATGAGACCGATGTTGTTCTGTAATTTTAGCCTTAGAATATCTGGAGTATTGAAGCAAAACAAAAACCAACAGGGGAAAAAAAAAGAAAACATCACAATCCTGATTCTCATAATGATGTACCAAAAGCACTGATTTACCACTAAATATTACACATAAAAGGAAGCTCTAGAAAATTAAAGACATGGGGGAAATGTGCTTTAATATGGAAAAATTCAAAGAAGCATCAGGCAAAATTTGTTCTGTAGTACAAATATTCAACAGAGAATTTTTATGCAGTTGACATTAAAAATAACAACGCCAAGATCAAGTTAAAGACAATTTTAAAAACTTACATGTTGTAATATTTAAGATCAAGATCAAGAAGCTAATTGTTACCATAATGCAGTATGATACAGTGCAAAGAGCTCTCGATTTGCAAATAGAGGATACAATTAAATCTTTCTTTTTCTACTTCTAACTATGTGACTTCAAAAAAAAAAAAAAAAAAAGCACAGCTTTTCCTGGGCTCAGTTTCTTTATCTGTAAAAGACAGTAGGGGAGGACTAGAGGTCTCTAAGGTCCTTCCCAGTTCTAAATTTATACTACCTCATAATTCTCTATATCAGTTATTCCTATTTCCTATTCCTACAGCCTTCAGTAGTTTAACAGCACTATCCAGCATACATCTTCTTTCCTTCTGGGAAGCACTCACAGGATAGGAAAGAACAATGAGCTAAATGGCTAAGTGGATAAAACATGGAACTTGAAGGCAGGAATACCTTAGTTCAAAATACTAACTCAAATACTTATTACCTGTGTGACTATAGGCAAAAATCACTTAACCTCTCTGTATCTAAATCTCCTCATCTATAAAATGGAGATAATAATAACATGTATATCCCAGGATTAAATTCTATTACATATGTAAAGTTCTTTGCAAATCTTAAAGTGCTAAATAAATGCTAGCTATTATTATCTATCAGTTATTAGAGGGCAAATTACAAAACAGGAAATGAAGGATGAATTAAAATTAGCTAAACAGTTGCATATGGGAATATGGAGAAAAGCTGAGCAAAGGAAATTATAGCTAGAATATGAGAATAATAACAGTAATTGGCAAATGAAATAGGGTATGGAAATATTTCTTTTTAAAATTTTTATTTAACATTTTCTCCAAGTTACATTTAAAACAATTTTTTTTACATTTGTTTTAAAAATTTTTCAGTTTTAGATTCTCTCCCTTATCCTCACTCCAGCCTCCATTAAGAAACTACATGTAAAGTTATGTGAAACATTGTATTGTAAAGTTCTCTCCCCCCACCTCCCTTTTTTTTTGTAAAGCAGTCAGGGTTAAATGACTAGCCCAGGATCACACAGATAATAAGGGTTAAGTGTCTGAGATCACATTTGAATTCAGGCCTTTCTGGCTCTAGGACCAGTTTTTTTTTTTTTTTTAATTTTTTGTGCCATCTAGCTGTCTCTATGGAAACATTTCTTAAAGAAAATGACTAATTATATGACAAAGATATAGATATAGACACTTAAATTATTTAAGGGTTATATGAGTTTCCTTGGTATTAACTTAGATTAAATAACTTAGAATTTATGGCATGGATGCATGGATGGGTGGATAGATTTGTTTTAAACAACCACTCCACTATGAAAAAAGGAAGAGCTACTTTTTCTTTGATTTTGTAGCATCCTCCTAATTATCTATTGTTATCAATGATTTATATGAAAACAAACATGAATATAACATTATGGTTGGTTGAATTTTCAACTCCTGACTCGATTGTCATGAACAAAAATATACTAAATATTTTGAGTTCTTCTTCACTAACCAAATGTCCCCCAAATCTTTTTTAACTTCTTTGAAAAGCATGTTGCACTAGAATTTAAAGTGAATGGCTTTTGGTGTGGAAAATGGTGGGGGAGGGGGGAAATTATGGTTGAACAGTGGCCTCCAGTGGCCATAGGAAATCAATACAATGTAATCTAAGGCAGAGATTCTCTTGCAATTTTGAAGGATATTTAATTGGAATTTAAAATACAATGGGGACAAATGGAAAATAGCAAATTTCTCTTTACCTCTATTCCATTCCAAATGGATAATTTTCTCTTTGATCTTACCACTACAAACTTTAAACTACCTAATAATTACATGACCATAAGTCTTAGAGTTAAAATATTATCAGCCTCATATTTTAAACCTTATCTCTATATGCTCCAAAAATTTTCAGAACTGAAAATCATTTTATCCTTGATCCTTTGACTCAAAATATTTCTTAACAGAAATGATAGTTTAAGTGATTTTTTTAAAGACAGAAAATCCTTTATTATTGATTCTCTTGTGTCCCAGATATTATTTGGAGGCTATACATAGATATAGTTACTTTCCAGTGGTTTGTAACCTATACCACCAATGAAGCAGCCCCCAAAGCAAGGATACTACCTAGTATGAGGATGTGCTTTCTTTCATTCCACCTCTTTCTAATATCAAAGCTCTTATACCAAGGGTTGCATAGCAACAGCACATCAGACATAGACTGAATGAGATGACTTGCATCCTCTGGGTTGAAGGTGGGGATGTGGCAGAAGGAATACCTAAGTTCTCTCAGCTCCTTTGCATCCTCTTCATACATCCTTTTAAATGACCTTGAAAGAGAAGAACCCATTCCTGCTTTGCTAGCTATTAGTTTATTTTCATTACAAGACAATACATCACCTTTGTCTTTTAACTCATAGCCTGATGCATATACTCCACTTGTGTGTTAGCTATGGCTCAACAATGGGCATAAAATGTTAAAAGTCAGTGTTACTAATGAATTATTTTGCCCTCATCCCTAGCCAACTTATCATGATGTCAGCATGCATTAAAATTAAGAATATGTTTTGGGTTAAGAACTTTGTGTAATGAAAAACAATGCTTTATATTAGGAACTTGAAAGTCATCTGTGATCATTAAAGCAGAAACTGAACTGAAGGGTTTATTTTTGTATCATTACTATTTCTGAGTGCTTAGTGTCATCCATAATGAGAAAGGCTATCTGAAAAGTTAATCATCAAAGAAGAATTTGGTATCCCTTATAAATTAATTTGTAAATCCCATGTGTAAATTTACATGTCCATGTGAATGAGTGCTAAGTCTCTAGTCAAGAGGATCCTTTGTCTTGAATTCACATCTGGCCTCTGACACGTAACTAGATGTATGTATGTAAGTCATTTAATTTTGAATGCCTCAGTTTCTTGATCTGTAAAATGAGCTGGAGAAAGAAATGGCAACTACCTCTAGTATCTTTGTCAAGAAAACCCCAACTAGGGTCATAAAGAGTAGGAAACAACTGAAAAACAACCGAATAATAAGTGTACAACTAACTGAGGAGGCAGGTGATAGAAAACGTGGCAGAGGATTTATTTCCTTTAGAGTAATGGAATAACCAGAACCTAGTGAGAAACAATGCAGAATACAAAATGGAAAAGAGTTCTGGTGCAGGGTGGCATTTTTCCCCGCCCTGACAGGATCTGGGAATAAAAGGTCCCACGAAACTGCATAATCTAACAGTGACTTACCAAGCTCATTTATCTGTTTCAGGAGTTCAACCGCATCCAATCCCACAGAGAATTTTATAAAAACTTGCACAAAAGGATTCCTCAGAGTATTCTAACAAACAATAATAATAGAGAATTAGTTTAAATGCAAGAACAAAACAAGTTTAATCATTGTCTCCCTAATAACACCCACAGTGAGAGGCGTTAACAGCTACTGTGCATTACCAATGCATCATTTTACAAAGGCTTACATTCAAATCCCTGACAAAGGAAGATAGTACGTGTGCTGCTGGTAATGAAAAGTTGGGTCTTTGTTTAATTAGTCCTATAAGGAAGCAAACTTCAAAATGCAGGCATCATTCATTGGATGGCATCCCAATGTTGCTAAATATGATTATGACATGCAAGACTTGGGAATTGTATTCACTTTAACCTTCCTCTATTCTCTCTACAATGAATGCTATGATTTGTGTGTGTGTGTGTGATGAAATGGGAAATTCTTCTTTACATATGTAGAGCTAGACTAATAATAATATGTTGCAATGACCTAAGAAAGCCTTAGATAAGCATTTCAAGCTACTTTTCTTTTTCCTTCTTGCTAAAGGGTGAAATAAAGAAGGGCCAAGGAGAAATGTAGAAGGGCCAAGGAGAAATGTAGAGAAAGAAGAAAATTATAAAATGATTGTGAGAAATTATATAGGAAAAATGCTGCTGGAGTTTAAGAGAATTGTTAGGGTATAGTAGATAAATAAATGGAAAATGGATGGAATTATTGGAGTGTCTAGCTTTGGGATTTATTCACTAAAATAGTCATATTTTTGGCTATAGGTTATAACTTTTGAATTTCAACTCTGAGTATTTTGGTTTCCCAAGCTTCAGAAGTTAGTCTGTATCATTAATCTCCCAGATTTTTACATCTAGTTTCAAAAATCACAGTTGGAAACTCTTCTCTCACACCAAGAAATTTCCTAGACAAAGCATGTCTAGGAAGACATGAGCCAGTTTAGCTAATTAAAAAAAAAAATCTTACCTGGTTTAGAAAAACTTGGAATTTCTGGCTAAATAAGTAAAAGTAATTGCAGTAACTAAAGAAGACCCTCTACTTACTTTGCTTGAAAATCTTCTACTGCTCAATTATTGATTGTCAGTGGAAATGGCTTTCTAATCATTCTCTAAAATCAGATGAGTATTTATACTTAAAAATACATTGTGGAAAGAAAGCAATTAGCAATGAAAAGTGGCTGCAAAACTCTTGAAAGAAAATATATTGTAAGGATTGGTCACAGCTAGTGAGGGAGCTTATGGTATATCACTTATTGTAAAATAAAAAAAGCTGTTAAACCAAAATTAGAATAGTTAGCTTAAAATACATAGAACATACAAGGAATGAGATTTTATTTCTCTGAATAGACATCTTTATACATGAAAGAAGAAGAGACTGATGGTATGGTGTGCCTGGAATATGTGCAAATCATCACTGAAGTTTGCTTATCTGATTCTATAGCGGTAGTCCAACCTTATAGAAAACTAGAGATCAAACACCTTTGTTATTCTTTTTCCTGGTGCTTGTTATTTCATGTAAATAGTTTAAGTGATCCAGCGAGGTACATTGACCTCTGATGCTACTGCTTTGCCACCTATAACCACTTGATATTCATTTTATAGATCTATATATGTTGTCTCCCAATTAGAATGTAAGTTCCTTGAGGGCAGAAGTGGTTATATATACCTCTATTTTTGTATCACCAGTGCTTAGTTCAACACCTGAGACACAGCTTGCTAGACTTAGGATACTTTTCCTTCAGTGAACAAAATTCTATCTTTCTTTAATTATTTTGTTTTGTTTCTTTTGTCCCCATGGGTAGTAAGATAGAATGATATTCTCAAAATACACATTTGGGAACAGAATGAATGTGCTATGTTATCAGTTGGCCATATGTACAGAGAGCACCTGCACAGTATTTCCTCTGCATTCATGGCTAATATTACCATAGTGGGAAAAAAAAGGTTTTCTACTTAGAAGGCATTCATCCCCTAAAAGGGAAAGTCTGACTCAGTGTGTGTTAAGTATCTCTGTGGGCAATACATTGCATTAGTTGCTATATCTAGCTATTTTTTCAAATCTTTTCAAGTTTTATTTTTTAAAAGGTTACAAAACTAATTATATGTGCGTCATAATGGGACTTAAGTCTGGCTTGAGAGTTCAACAAGAGGTAGTGATGAAAATGGTTTCTTTTGGTTCTAATCAGAGTACAGCATACAGTGGAGGAATCCAAGCAGTCTACCTCATGGGAGTTTTCAGGACTTGCTTGGGGCAGATTTTAGAATGCACTGCTGGCTTCTCTTCTGTCTCATTCCTCCTGGCATCATAGGAATACACTCATCTATCAAAAGAGAACCAGTTTCTATTTTCCTAACATTCATATTCTATAGAAATAGAATAAGCAATAAGGTATTACTCTACTGGGTTTGGTAAAACTATTCTTATTCTCTCAGGAAGTGAAAATGGATATGTAGGTAAATGATTTATTTTGGCCTAGAGTATAGCAATAGTTCTTCTATCAATTAATAATTCTTAGATGAACATGGTTATAGTTTGTTTTCCAAGCATGCTATGTCATAGAATATGTCCATTGCCAATTTGACTAAGAAAAGTTTAATGAGAAATTACTGGAGATCTTCAAAAAAAAAAATGATCACACATTGCAGATGCTGCAAGAGGGAATTCCTGATCAGGTATAGGTCAGACCAGATGGCCCCTAGTGAGTCTTCTAATCTCTGAATCTGTGAGATTGGCTTATAACAGAAAACTAGTTAATCTTCCTCTTAAGAAAATTGGGGATTCTTTAGGTAAATCAAAAAATGTTAACTGAGATGCCAGAGGCTATATAACACTTGAGAATAAAAGTGGAAAAATATATTTGACTTTCATATCAAATTCTTAATGTACTGGTGCAACTGGCACATAATACCAACCTGAGATACTCCAAAAATCAAGTATGGTTTTCAAATTGTTGTTAGCTTAATGATGTTGAAAGCTTTCCTTTAGTTGCAAGAGGAAAACACAATTGGGAGCAAGGTAAAATATAGTAGTTGTTCTTTAAGGATTCTCCCTGAAATCCTGGAAGATCTCTTCAAACTTAAGGTTCCTTCCTTTGATTGGTCAAGCTTCTCCCCAAAGATCCAATTTAAGGCAACTGCCCAGCCCAACCATGTTCACTTTTTATTCTTCTCAGGGATTTACTCCTGATTTTCTGGCTCTTTTTTTTTTTTCCATTATGTCCTCCCCACATCCATTAATTTCTTGCTTCTTTTTATATGTTGTCTTCCCCCATTAAAAAGTAAGGTTCTTGAAGGCAAAGATTATTGATCTTTTTGTTTTTCTATTTCTATAGTTTAGCACAGTGCCTAATAATCTTTTTTTTATTTGATTTACATAGCATTTTCTAATTGTAAGAAGATACTGGCCACTTCTTTTCTCATAAATTCCTTGCAGGGTAAGTCATTGTTCTTACTGGGAAATTATATAAAGAAACTAATATTTCTTACTAAGATGTTGGTTACAAGCAACAAATACATAATAGCAGAAAAAATTTTGAGTTTTTAGGATCCTTACAATGGTCCCATATTGTCTATCAGAATTAATAAAATAAATAAGGAGATGTTGAAGGGAGATGGATTTCAGGGCCTCCTTTAAAGAATGTTTTCTACAATGAGATGTGTTATAGAAGGAAATTGGCTCCCTTGGGAAGTAATTGGCTTCTCTTCACCTGGTTGGACCATTATTTGTTAGATATGGCATAGAGAAAATTTCTGTGCCCTCTGGGTAACACTAGATAATCTTTGAGCTTTCTTTTAACTCTGAGATTCTGTTTTTTTCTTCTAATCCTGCTCATTTTAATCTATCCAATGTAGCCATAAATTTTGCCTGGGTACCATCCACTTATTTATATAATTATTAACATCTCACATAGTTGTCATGCTTATTAAGGTGGATGATAGAATCATACAAGAGTACCTGAAGCATGGGGATGGTTTGGTTTAACAGATGGAATGAATTCATGAACAGTGGTGACTTATCCATCCATTCTTGAGATTTTTCTCTCAACTCTGCCAGTTGTCTCAGTGTTACATTAGACTAAAAAACAAAGAAGAAAAAAATAATCTGTTAGGGATTTTCTATATTAACATGTTATCTATTAATCACTTTTATTGGTCTAAATCAGTTATTTTTAACCAGAAGTCTGCAAAGTTGTTTTAAAAGATATTTTGAAAACTATGTTTCAATGAAGTTAGTTTCTCTTATAATCCTGTGTTTTTTATTTTATGCATTATTCTGAGGAGTGTCTACAAGTTTCACCAGATTTCCAAATGGTGCCATGAGATTAAAAAAAAAAAAGATTAAGAATTCCTAATCAAAAAAGTGAAATTAAAGTGAAAAAAATTCCCTTTATTGTCAATGTTTTAAGTTTCTTTAAACTAGCTAAGTATTCTTCATGAAAATTTTGAAGGCTTTTAGAATTATATATTTAAAGCTAGTCCAAGCTTAGCCTACTACATCACTTTACAGATCGAGAAACAATGAGAAAATCTCAATATGGGTTTGAATCATATCTGGAATTCAGACCTAGAATCTCAGGCTCCAATATAGCAAGAACTTTTCCTAAGGATTTCTTTAATGTACTAGCGTGATGAATGATCTTTACATGTCTTTTCTGGGGGTTTCATAAATATACTGTTACTCCCAGTGTAGAAAGCAGACATCAAGTTGCATTAGGATTCTTTGTAAATAATAAATTTTCCTGTGATAATCTACAAGTATTTCAGAAACAAATGATTTTCAAAGAATTTGTGCATCAGTCTAAAGAAAGATTACTGAGACATATAGAGTATTTTTTGTGATAAGTTAGTTTAATTTAGGGACATTCAGGTGTAATTTTTTCAAAGCATTAGTTTAGCACATAGTGTGGCTTTTCTGTTCAACTTCAAAAATGTATTTAAAATGTCATAATTTTGGAACTGGATAGTTCCATTAATTCTTTGTTTTCTTTCTCTTTCCTCATCTCTTATTTTTCAGTTCTTCAAATTTATATGTTGACTCATTTGTTAACATAAGAAGCCAGTTTTCAAAATTCAGAAGCAATTTGGCAGAGAAAGGGGTCCTGATAACCCTGGATCAATTTCTGGCTCTGGTAATTACAACAATGGTGTCAAATTCAAATAAAAACAGGCAGTATATTGATCTGGAAAACTACATTTTAAGATTATCTATGTTGTATTGTATTTTTATTTATTTTGTCAACAATTTCTCAATTCCATTTTAATCTGATTTAAACTATAGAAGTTTGTTTTCAGCCTGCCAGAGGAGAGTCTTACTTTTCTACTTTATAATTATACCTATGTGGATGTGATCAAGTCCTTTTAACCTGTTGGGCATTCAGTCCTATAAAAGGATAAGATCGTATTGGATGGTTTCCAAGGTCTCTTAATGTTTTAAAATTTACATAAAGTGAAGATTCAGTAATATAGGAAGCATTTATGTTACAGACTAGTTTTTAGAAGAAATATAGACGTCAGATTTAAAGTCAGGAAGACTCAAGTTCAAGTCTTCCCTCAGACACTCCATGTGAACTTCAAGTGAATCATTTGAAGTCTCAGCCTGTTTCCTCAACTGTAAAATTGGGATAATAATAGCACTGATCTCAGAGTTGGAATGAGAATCAAATGAAATAACATATATTACATGTATTTTACAAATATTAAAGTGCTAGCTATTATATATAAATAATATATTAATATAAAATATATAAATGATATATATAATATATAAAATAATAGCATTTATAATGATATAGAATATTCCACATCATTACAAATGCTATTATTTTTATTTTTTACTATTTTATTTTTACTATAATGCCTACTTTTCTTATTTTGTTTTTATATTAAGTACTGTTGATATACAAACTTTCTGACTCTCAATTTCTTGAAAATTTTGAGGTCTTTTCGCTTGCAATAACTTCATTTTGACAGTGGTATATTGACATGGTTTATATTTTTCCAAAGGATTAATTATACTGCTTTTCTACAGACAGTGTTAATGATGGAAATTATTCTTGTGATTCTCAAGATATTATATATAGCATATGAAGAAGGAGGATGCTATTGGAGTAACTCTTAATGGCCTAGGCTTACAAATTGATTTATAAATTCATGCTATTCAAATAGGAAAATATCAGTTAGGTACATGTCCAAACCTTTTCCATAATTGCCTTTGTGGTTGGGGTATACGGTGCATACATAATCTTTCCCAATAACAATGGTTTCAAGAAGGCCCAAATTACAGGTCCAGCAGGCATATTAACGATATCTTTATAAAGGGAGAAGCAAAATGGTGCTGCAAGGAGAAATAAAATAAATAATTAAATGCATGTACTTTAAATAGTTTTTTGATTACAAATTAGCCCAGAGTGCTATAACTGAAAAATCCAGGCTCTATATTTTAAGGGGTAAATGGTTCTTTTCTGTTGTGTGATTTGCTTGGCTACTATTTAGAAAATACCTTGACTTCCAATACATTTAGAATACACTCTGAAACAAGTGAGAAACCCTAACCTAACAAATCTTCTTGAAAATGGCATTTTTGTGGTGCTCATTTCAAGCCCACTTACTTGCAGTCAGGGGAATTCCATATTTTAAAGCTATTTGTTTTTTGCTCAAGTTGTAGGTCAAAGGGTCTTTAGTGTGGTTGCCCCCTTTGGGCTTCTGTGAAGAGGGCAACATGGCTGTTAAGTAGTCAGTAGTGATTCCTTGAGAGCACAGGGCTTGAGAGATGGTGCTAAATGATCCTTCAGGGCCGTTAACATGATGGTTTCTATATATTGCCTGTGGGAGAAAAATCAGAGGCATATTAATTAAAATAAATCACTTGAAAAAGGCCCAGCTGCATTAAAAAAAAAAAAAACTCAGCTCCCTAGATTTCGATGAGTTTCATCAAATAACATACATTCATCAAATAATGTTCATTATAACAATAATACATACAAATTAAAATAACAAAAATAACAATGATAAATAATATTTATATTGTGCTGTAAGGTTTGCAAAATAAGTTACATGGTATAACAATTAAACCTCACAACAACCCTGTGAATTACTACAATTATCTGCAGTTTAAAGATGAGAAAACTGAGAATTACTAACAATTATATTACTAGTCAATGTCTGAGAATTTGAACTCCAGCTTTTTCTGATGCTTAAGTTCAGCACTTTATGCACAGTTTAACCTAAATGCCCTTCAAAATAGGGACATGGCATTGGATTTGCTGAATATAACTAAATAAGATTTCCAATCAGATGAGAACTATGGAACAGTTAAGTTTCAACATGGAATCAAAAGGCCTTGCATGGGCTACATCTATATGAACTCAACCAGTAAGATGTTGACAAAGAAGTATTAGACAAATGATTGAATCAGACGGATTTATTGATAAAAAAAAAAAGAGAGAGAGCTTTATAATGACAGTTCAAGACCAGGTTATTGCCACCAGAAATTAGAGAAGGGTTCTCTTTAAGAGGCCTGGACTTATTGATCAATGCAAGTTATACATGGAAACAGTCAATACTGTTCAACACATCACTGTCAGTTAAAAAAAAAATTAACACCTACTGAATAACTAGCAAGACATGCCCTGGGGGCAAGAAATCAATATCAGAAGTTTGCTACGTTCTGTAGAAGAACGGCTTACATCTCAATGCTTTTATTCAAGTATAAAAGACACTTATTTTATCTAACAAAGGAGTAAGTTCAAAGAACATTAAACATTAAAAACAAATAGTAATAAGATAATGGCTTGATTTAGGACAATTTTAACCTGAATTTTCCTCGAAAATATGAGGACAAGATGAAAAATAATCATAAGCAGACAGTGTGGTGTAGTGGGACTATAGAGTGGGAATTAGAAATAGGAAGAACTGTCATTGTGACCATTTAATCTTTTATTATCTGCAGGCAATTCTTTTTTTTTTTTTATTAAAGCTTTTTTATTTTTCAAAACATTTGCATGGATAATTCTTCAACATTAATCTTTGCAAAACCTTATGTCCCAATTTCTCTCCCTGCCTTCTCCCACTCTCTTCCCTAGATGGCAGGTAGTCCAATATTTATTAAACATGGTAGCGTTATAGGTTAAATCTGATATATGCATACATATTCATTCAATTATCTTGCTGCACAAGAAAAATAAAATCAAACCAGAAAAAAATGAGAAAGAAAAGAAAATGCAAGCAAACAACAACAAAAAATTTCTTGTGAAAATGCTATGTTGTAATAATCCACACTCAGTTTCCACAATCCTTTCTGTGGGTGTAGATGGCTCTCTTCATCATAAGACCATTGGAACTTGCCTGAATCACCTCATTGTTGAAAAGAGCCACATCCATCAGAATTGATCATCGTATAATCTTGTTGCCATATACAATAATCTCCTGGTTCTATTTATTTCACTCAACATCAGTTCATGTAACTCTCTCCAGGCCTTTCTGAAATCATCCTCCTGATTATTTCTTACAGAACAATAATATTCCATAACATTCATATACCATAACTTATTCAGTCATTCCCCAATTGAAGGCCATCTACTTAATTTCCAGTTTCTTGCCACTACAAAAAAGGACTTAGGCAATTGTTTAAAATTATGAGTTATAAGAGTTGCCCATCTAAATTTATAGAGGAAGCTTTCTTAGCTGTGGTTGTCTGTGTCAATGAAATCTCAGATCCAGACCAAATACCAAGAACAAAAATTACATATTACATTTTATAGTTTAAAATTATAGTTTATAGTTTTGAGCTCTGCAAATAACTATAATTCATAGACACAATATACTTGTGTGTGTATGTATACATATAAGTGTGTATAAGTGATAGATGGATGGATGCATGTGTATGTGTATATATATGCATATACATGCACCCATCCATGCATCCATGCATCTATCTATCTATCTATCTATCTATCTATTATCTATCTATTTTCAGTTCCTTTCTTTGCTACTATATTCCTTACCATCACACATGTGAGACACATAGTACTCACCAATTTAGGTTTCTATATGATCAGTCTAAGAGATTCTATTACTTAGGGACTGAGGGTAAAAGGAACAGAACAAGCATTTAAAGTAGCTACTGTGTGCCAGGCACTATGCTAAGCATTTTACAAACATTAACAAATATTTCATACATATAACTACATATTATATACATATATATATAGATATAGATATAAATATTTCATCTTCACAACTCTGTGAGATATAGGTACTATTATTATTCCCATTTTACAGTTGAGAAAACTGAGGTAGATAGAAGTTAAGTGTCTTGCCAATGGTCATAAAGCTAGCAAGTGGACTTCAGATCTTCCTAAGTCCAGTCCAGCTCACTACATATTATGCTGCTTAGCTACCTCATTCCTATTAGGAGATTTTATCTCTTTATTATATAATAATATATATAATTATTAGCAGATGCTGGGTATAGCTCAGTGGCTATGATTTAATGATATAATAGAGCCAGCTCAAATTTGTTTATGAGATACAATTGTTAAATTTTCAGCGTGAGTATCTACACCTTAGGAATCAGCAAACAGAACAAATCAGGACTTGATTTTGTTGGTTTTTTGATTGTCTAGATTTAAGAAAGTGATGGAGAAAACGTTTAATAATTCAGATTAAATGGAAGTGTGAGATAATTGTTTTTTGCCAGGAAGACATTTATTAAACACTTATCAATACACAACTGGTAATATTTCTAAAGAGATTTTATAGAAAGAGTATTATTGTTAGTCCTATTCATACCTGGGATAATGGTACACTTCGAGACAGGTGTATTTGTTTCAGTGACCTCATTTTGTCGAACAGTGGTTGGGTGCCAGTAACCATTTGATTGAGAAAGACTTTCAGTTTTATAATGAGTTCTATCACTTTATCTACTGGCTCTTGATCTTCTCTAGGGAAAAATACCTAACAAAAATGGAAACAAAACAAATGATTTGAAAAAGTCTATAAAGTTCTGGCCAGCTATGTAATTCACTATCTATCCTGTCATTCATAATCATACACTACGCACCAAGAAAGCAGAAAATCTCATATACTTCAACTAATGTACCCAATTCACCTCATTCAGGCAATTTCCTAACATTTTGTTTGTGTGGTACTAAAAGAAGAAATCATGCAATTATATCATGCTTTATAACTGGCAGAGATTCCTTGACCATCAGGTGTTAATTTGGATTTTTAAATAGATGACCAGATAATTAAAACCACTTGTAACCCACCTTATTGTAAACTGATCAAATTTAACTATTGTTTATATTTAAATAAGAGGAATCACAATTATTTTGGAATGTCGCCTATTGATTCCTACATAATTTTTCTAAACCACAATCAATTTATTTCACCACTTGATATGAAACATTCACCACTTCATATGAAACATTATGTGTTTCTAGGTTGATATGAATAAATTCTTTTTTATAAAGCCAGAGGCTAATTTTCTTTTCTAGTCAGTATCTTTGAAGCATTAAATAGTGATCCTCCATTTGTCAAACACATAGTCATCAATTCTACATTGGGATTTTCCCATAGGAATATGATTACCACCTTAGCCAGGCTTTATCTGCTAGGAAAAATTAGAGAGCTGCTTAATTACTGGATTCCCACAAGAAATACCATATCTGGTTTCTGCTCTGCAGGAGCATTTCACAGAAGGAAATGGAAATGTAAGTGAATGAAATAAATATGATGGAATGAAGAAAACAGCTTTGCTTCCTGTGTGTCTTGGATTGCACTTTGTACAAAATGTTTTTAGCTATAAATCATTAGAAATAGGAAACCAAAACATTATCATTCTTAGTGTTATATTGCCCCCAAAACAGCCCATCAGATTTAGGCCTATAAATCCCAACTGTTTTCAAGAACCCATTTTTTTCCCAAATCTCTCACTATGTTTATGCATAAATATGTGTGTATGTCAATGTCTGTCTCTCTGTCTCTGTCTCTATCAGTGTGCATGTGTGTATGTGTGTCTGTCTGCCTCTGTCTCTTTGTCTTATTTCTTTCTCTGTGTGTGTATGTGTTTGAGGGTGGGGAGAACACTAAAAACAAAGGATGGGGATCTATGATTTCTATGATGGACCTATGATTTCACTGATAGAGAGAACCCCCCAGATGAGAACTTCCTTTACCAATGTAGTTTGGCCCATTGTGGACAACTTCTCTGAGAGGGCAGTAAAAGGGCACAAATAGGTAAAGGTTTAGAGGCAGAACTAGAAGCCCAGTTGCCTGGTTCTGAGGATGGTTCCCTATGCTACACAGTTTATGAATCTATGAAATGGAAATTCATAGTAACATGATTGCTCAGTATTATTGTTCTAATCAATTTAATTCTATCAGCATTAAAGAGTGCTTGCTGTGTACATGGGGCTTACTAAGTTAAGCATACTTACTAGGCTAAAGATACAAAGATTAATAAAATGAAACAGTCCCTATCCTCAAAGGGATTACATTTCATATATATATATATGTATATATATATATATATATATATATATATATATTTCAGAATTTGGAAGATAGAGTGAAGATAGTTTTTTTGGTGTTGAGTTTGCCTATTTGTCTTGCAATTTTCATATTTCCGTTCACTACATAAATATGTATTTCATATCTTCTAAGTGTATAGTATACTAATTGTTGAAAAATTCCAGCCCTAGAATGATAAAGATTTGCCATTCTTTTTCAACATGCATTTATCTATTCATGTATCTTCACCATATATTTTGCAAAATCAAGTAATAGATTTAGAGCTAAAAGATAGCACAAAGGTCAAAGCCAGACTTCACTTTTTAGCATTAGAAAACTAAAACCCATAGAGTTTGAGTGATTTACCCAAGATTACACAATTCTAGAGATGAAATTTAAACCCAGGCCCTCTGCCTCCAAATCCAACATTTTTTCACTCTACCATGCTTTATATTTATAATCCAAGCCCCTGTTAGAAAACAGCAGAGGCTTATTCTATTGCTGGTTATTCCCAGGGAATACCAGGGAGACAGGATCCTAACTCTTGATTTTTAGAGAGCAAGTAATGAGTGTCTTGGAGTTTTTAACATTTGGGTCAATTAGAAAATCCTACTTGGATAGTTCTAGGATAGCATTAACAAATCCCAGAAGCCAGACATCCAGCATAGGCTACTCCACCCCACCCTTCTCAGCCCCCACTCCAAAAAGACATGGTCTGCTGCCATTTTTTGTTGGCTTCTCATAAGATGCTATATGCTAGAATAAAACAGAATTTTGCAAGGAGATGCATTAACATTTGAAGTTTACAAAGAGCAGATTTAGGTTTGATGTAAGGAAAAACTTCTTAATGCTTAGAGTTATCCCAAAGAATGGAATGGAGTGTCTTCCCTCTAATTGAAAGTCTTCAAAAAAAAAAAAAAAAAAAGGTTGAATGACTACTTACTGATCCCTTTATCTGCTGCCCTACCTGATTTCAACTCCATGGAATAAGAGGCCCATTCTAAATTAAGGTCCTCAAATCTCATCAGTATTCTTCTAATTCAAATCTTGACTGATACCATGTCCTTCCTTGGATGGTACTCCCATCAACATCTTCCTTTACAGAGAACAGAAACTTGACTTTGGGACTCACTCCAATCTGTACCTGTTGCTCTGTTAGGTTTCAATTTCATGTAAAAAGATACCCCTTGGTGTCCCCTCTCCCCTACTCCCAGTTTCCTTCCTCCTTTATGTATTATCTTTCCCATTAGATTATAAACTCCCTGAAGGCAAGCACTATCTTTTTATTAACTGTATTCTCTAAGTTTAGCATAGTACCTGGCAAATGCTAAACACTTAATAAATATTTATTGGATTGGATTATTGAGTGTATATATTTGAGTGAGGATTACTTTTTGGGTACAGGTTGGACTGGTCACTGAAATGGTCTTTTCAGCTCTAAAATTCTGTGATTCTGTGATCTTATAAGGATTAAATCTTTTTAACTTCCCCTTTCTTCTCACCTTCTTTTTGCAGCTACTAGACACACACAGATATAGAAGGAATTGTTCTTTCTTTGTTCTGGGGGAAAATCATGGGTCTCTGGAGCTAGGGTAGGGGAAGTTAGGAGAATAAAGGAACCATTGTTATCATTATAGAACTTTTCCAGTCTCATTGCTTCAAAGACCTAATTTGCATTTTCAAAGCCTGAATTTTGGGTTCCCAAAAATGCAGCTGGAGAAGGAAATGGCAAGTCACTTCGACATCTTTGCCAAGATCTTTTCCAGTATCTTTCCCAAATGGGGTCACAAAAAATTGGATATGACTAAAAACAATTGAACATGGAGCAAAACAAAATAACCAATTAATGGCTTTAGCTATGGTTTTTCTCTATTGGGAATGAGTGGAGATGCATTTGAGATATAAAATCCTGAAAGTTTCCAAAGCAATAATCTCATAGTTGCCTAAGTGAACCTCTTTCCTGCTGTTGTCAAGAACATTAGTGAATTTTTAAATAGTAATAAAGTAAAAGCAAAAGATAGCTAACTGACAACATAAACAATATTTACCTTGTAGGTAAAGTTATAAATGTCCAGGTAATGCAGAAGTGTAATTCCTGTAAGATAGGATAGACGGGACCTCTCTGGAATGGATAGGTTGCAGAATTCCATCATTTCGACTTCCAATTTCAGATCAGTGACATTAGAATCACAAGAATACAGCCAGAATATATGAGAAATGATCTGTAGTTTTGAGGGAAAAATATTTTTTCATTAGCTTGCCTTAATATGACTCATTCATCCTCCCATTTTGAGTGCTATCATATTTCAGCTTTAAAGTACAGCAAATATTTTATCATTAGAAACCTAAATGTCTTTCTCCCACCCTTTTTCTTTGCTCCTTTTCCCCTTTATCCCTTCTAATTTTTTTGGTTCCTTTTTCTTGTTTTTAAAGTTCTCAGTACCATGAGCTAAGCAGTGTCCATATGTAATACTGACAGACCTAAGGACTAGGCATTGAAACAGGGAAAAACAAAGTGGAAGTAAAGAGGAAAAAAAGAAGAGTAAGAATATACAGAAAAGAGATTAGGGAAGAATGGAGAGAGGGGAAAAAAACAAAAGGGAAGATTTAAAAATTCTCTGATTTTACATATATAGGCAGTTCAGGATTTAGAAGATATGGTAAAGATATTTTTTGGGTTCTTTATTAGTAAGTTTACAATATTTCAAGGCTGATTTAGACTCACTATATTGTTCTACCCAGGCATTAACTCAAAGTTAAATTATAATAATAATAGTTCATATTTTTATAAGGTATTTTGGCTTTTCAAAATACTTTCCTTCCAACATACATTTGAATTAGTTGGGGCTAGTATTTTTATGGGCAGCTAGTTGCTGCAATAGATAAGAGTTGTAGGCTCAGCGTCAGTAAGACTCATCTTCCTGAGTTCAAATATGACCTCAAACACTTACTAGTTGTGTGATTCTTAAGTAACTTACCTCTGTTTGCCTCAGTTTCCCCATCTGTAAAATGAGCTGGAAATGGCAAACTACTCCATTATTTTCCAAGAAAACCCCAAATGGGGTCACAGATAATTGGGTATGACTGAAAACAACTGAAGAAATGATCTTATTGCCCTAAAATAATATATTTAGAAGTAGGAAGTTTCTAGGAGTCCATTTAGACCAGCTCTTTCATTTTACTGGCAAACTGAGGCCCAATGAATTTAAGTAACTTGGTTAAGGTCATCATATTCCTTTTTAAACTGAAGTTGAATGACTTGTCCAGTCACTTTGCCCATGAATCAAAGCAAGGATTTATGTTCCACAAGAAGCATTTATTAAGTACCTATCATATGCCAAGGACTTTGCTAAGACTGGTGATATAGAGGTAAAAATAGTCCCTGCCCTCAAGGAGCTTATAACCTGATAAGGGGAGGTAAACACACAAACAAGAAAATAGATACAGGATATATTGGAGCTAATATACTATTAGAGTAGGCAGAGGAGAGGCAGGCTTTTAAAATATACATCTCTATTTTGGTTAAGATGCTGTGTTAGGTAATGGACATAGTAAGACAAGAAAAAAATAGTCTTTGCCCTCAAAGATCTTACATTCCACTTCTGCTTACATATAACTTTACATGCAGAGATGTATGACTATTTGAGAATGTTAAGGGAAGTAGGACCAATTGCTCATACCAGCCTTTTCACATTTCTTTGTATCACAAATTACTATTTGAAGTTGGTTTGATGGTGGTTGTCCTTTGTTCTGAGGAGGAACAAAATGACATCACTATGTTAGAGTCAAGTTATAGAGTGTCTGACTGGGGCTGATTAGACCAATATGAGCTCGGAATGCTCTGCCATAGGCTGGACACAAATAGTCCCTATGAATATTTAGGGCAGCTTCTCTAACTTTGGGCATCTTGCAGTTCTTAGCTAATTCAATTCCGATTTCCTCCTAGAGCACAGAACCTTCTCTGATGAAGGCACTCCATGCTGGGTGGTCCTGTGTCTGTCTCCCATGCCATGCAACCAATTATCGCATATGTCAACATAAAGCCTTCTGAAGTACCCCCAGGGGAATTTCTACAGTGTTCATAGATTTGCATTGAGTTAAAAAGAAAAAAAAAAAAGGCCAAAAGGACCTGAATTTTGAATCAAATGACCAGAGCCTGACTCTGACAGTTACTAACTGTGTGAACTTCTATTGGACATTTTAGTACATCAAGCAACCTGTATTAAATGCTTATTATAAATCAGGCTAAGTGCTAAGGTCTAAAAAAAGGGAGAAAATACCTAAGAAGTTCTCATTCCTCTCTTGGCCTGTTTCTTCCTTAGAAAATAATCCCTGAAGAGTTTATCTGGATAATCTTATTTAAAAACTAACAACAAATAAACCAAAAACCCCTAAAGTAAAAATTATCATCATCACAAGGCAAACAATCTAACTTCAGCCAATTAAAAAATTGTTCTGAAGGCCAGCATAACTTTTCACAAATGTGAATCATGAAGAGTAGTTTATTTTTACCACAAATGTTCTAAATCTATTGTCCTTTGATCCTAAAACATGTGTGATAATGGATACACATTCACAAAAACATACAAGTCATATGATGACACAAGATCCATTACCAGAAAATCAAGATACAACTTGGAGAACTGGGGGTCACAAGGAAGGTAATTACCTCCTGGTCAAGTTGGCTATGTGCAAGAAATTTCCATAACGTTAAAATGAGGCAATCTTACACTACCAGAAGTATGCTTCTATAATGGGTTAATCCAAATTATGTACCATTTTATATCTTTTAGAGATAGAGACTCTGTAGACTGAGTTATGGGAATCAAAAAGATGAAAGGCAAATAGGAGGAGAGCCAAGGGATGACACATGATAAGGGAAAAGGGAGGGAGGGCAAGAGAGAGTAAGAAACAGAGACACACAGACAGACACACAGACAGAGGGAGAGAGAGAGAAAGAGAGACAGAAATAGAAACAGAGAGACAGAGAGAGAAAAAGAGAGAAAGAGGGAGAGATGGATGGAGGGAGACAGACAGAGACAGACAGAGACAAAGACAGACAGACAGAGACAGAGAGACAAAGAAAGAGAAGAAAAGGGAGAAGGAAAGGGAGAGGACAAGAGAGGGAGGAAGGAAGGGAAAGAGACAGACAGACAGTATCAGAGAGAGAAAGGGAGGGAGAAAGGAAGGGAAAGAGAAAGAAGATAGAGAGAAAGACAAAGACAGAAAAGGGGAAAGGGAGAGACAGAGACATTGAGAGACAGAGAGATGAATAAAGTACCTGATACAATTAAACTTTGTGAAAAGAGGAGAGTATTATAAGTGGGAATATGGAAGAATTCCCCTTTTCCTTTCTTTACCAGGAAGAAAAAGAAAGTTTTTGAAAATAAGGACTCTGGGAAAGTGATTTCCTCATAGCTTTTGAGAATAATAAGAACTCTTGCTGTCCGTCTATGTGTTCTTGTTTTTTTTTTTAACAAGATCAAAATGATTCTATTTTTCAGAAGCAAAAAACATGATTGCAAAATCAATACTGAAATTAGAACTTAGGTTCACATAAGCCAAAGGAGAACTCAAGGGGAAAAACCAAATGGATGGTGTTTGCTATCGCAAGGGACAGCAAAATATAGACTATAGGGTTAGAGTTTTCTAGAGGGAACTCATTAGCAGAGAATCAGCAAATGGAAACGTCTGTGTTTTTGTACATTGAGAATTCTTTCAAAGGCAACTTCAGTGGTTTTCCAATGGCCTACAACAAGGGAGTGGACTTCAGAAAGCCATTCATGGCATGTTTATAAATGAATCTTTAACTGTGGTACCTCTGTTTCTTGTTTTATTTATTTATTTTTAAATTTTTCTAACAGACTTTATACCAAAGAAGCAAGAAAAAAAAATCTGAAGCATATATCATCTAATCTCAAACAGTTAAAACATGGCACCACGAGCTAACATAAATTTCCACAAATACCATATTCTGATCACAAAATTTGATTCTAACTACAACTTTGAGACATATGACATCATTTTTAATTTTTAAAGAGTCTTTAAACGTTTTGTTTTTGCTTGTTCTAAGAAGTTGCATTGGGGATAGAAAATAATTGTTTCTCTTAACTGGGTCACTAGAACACAGGGACTTTGACTTAATTGAGATACTCTCCTTCAATGTACAAAGTCCCATCAGTTATATAGAAACAATCAATAAACATTTATTAAGTCCTACTACAAGTCAGTCACTAGGCTAGATGTGGGGATAAAAATACTAAAATGAAACTTTTCTTCAAAAAAGCTAATATTCTTTTGGGGGAGACATTATGTGTGTGTGTGTGTGTGTGTGTGTGTGTGTGTGTGTGTGTGTGTAAGGAGGGTGATCCCTAGAGTGGAAAATATGCTTTTGCCTTTGACTAGATGATAACTGGCATAAAGTCAGGCGGTTCTGCCCACTCCAGTCTCTGTGACCAATCATCTCTTATGCAAATTCCACCTCTGACAATCAGCAGGTATTGTGTCACCTTAACAAGGTACATACTGTTCAGGCAAGAGCCAAGACATGTGTTGAACTCCATTCAACCCCTTAAATCAACCCATCACATAAATGTGTATAAAGTCTGTACAAAAAAAAAAGGAAAGATAATTTGGGGAAGGCACTAGAAGATGAAAGGATCAGGAAAGGCTTCAGGTGGCATTGAAGTTTGAGTATATGCAAACTAGGAATTCTAAGAGGTAGAGGCAAGAAGGGAGTCAAAGACAAAAAAAAAAAAAAGCATGAAGATATAAAATAATCTGTCCTGTATAAGGAACTTTAAAGATATGTCAGAATATGTCAGGAGATTCCAAAAGGATTCCCAGGAACAGGAAGAGGAGAAGAAAAGAGAGGAAACAACATTTTATTTCTCTCTCTGGTCCTCAGCTTCCAGCTCTGAACCTATATATAATCCACTGAGAAAGGAACAGAAATAGGAACTTCAGTGTTCACAGAGTTGCTTCAGGGCACTGTAAAATCTCTTAGAAGATAAACCTTGCATACATCTCTGCCTATAGGGCAGAGTTATATTAGTGACAAATGTTGAATGTGACAGATGTGACAAATGCTAACTATTACTTCAACTTTACAAACAGTGGAATTGGGTACAAAGTCTTTCATAGTATACCTCAGTTCTGTTTTCAGGGATGGGCATTGCCAAGAGTGTATCAATACTTGTATTGGGCATTCCTGTTGTTCTCTGGAGATCTACTTTCAGCTGGTCAATATTTTTAAACATATCTATTAATTGACCTTTAAGGAAAAAAAACACATTGGATTTGGGTTACAATACCATACTTTTATTCATTTTTTAGCCCCACTGAATCTATAGAACCCTCCACAATTTTTTTAAAGAGTAAAGTATATATTTTCATAGATGCCCTGGGCCATGATCAAAATGTTTCTCACTTCTGGCAAATGATTTGCTATGCTAAGAACTCTACCTGTCCATTTAAAATTAATTCTTATGAAAATCTCATTATCCCAAGGCGTTCTAGTACTGGGGAAGGGGTCATGGAGAGAGAAGTGGAAAGGACTAGATTTAGTTAGAAGACCTGAGTTTAAATCTTAATTCCATGAAACCTCATTGACTGGCAACTTTTTCATCTGTGAAAGAGAGATAATGATATTTATACTACCTACATCACAGGATTGCAACAAGAATCAACTGTGATTATACATGTGGATGTATATAAATAAACATAGCATTTTATCAATGTCAGCTTTTATTATTATCTCAAAGAAACAAGTTGGTTTGTGATTTGAATTTCTATGCAGTGTTCAAAATTAAGTTATTAGTGATCCAGAGAATATGTGGTTGGTTCCTCACAGAATATAGAAGTGTCTTGACAAAACTGGAAGTCGCTAAATATTTCTTGGTTTGTAAAATCATAGAAAATCAAATTACTTTATGTCCCAAGTTTGTATCATTACCATATATTGAGCAGGGATGTGGGTCTGACCTCTAAAATTCCTTTTAAAACCTTAATTCCTATAATTTCATACTATCTTCCCACATAGTCTTTGGAACACACACTCAAAATGTGTCAAAGCTACCACATTCAAAATATGAATAGAAATATGTAAAATTCAAAATGGTTCTAAGGTAGTGACTACAATTATTACTTTTGTTTGGGCATAATTGCCTTCCCATTGCATGCATAATGAAATAATAACAATTGTATTCCCCTTTCTCAGCAGATCACAATCTCCACTCTGCAAATACCGTTTTTATTATTTTTATTATGCTTCTCTTATGTAAATGTGCTTTCTTTTATTTTTGGACTTTGGTTCTATCCAGTCTTATAGCTGGCTACAAGTTGACAAAAATTCTAAATGTCTTTCTTTTCAACCTGGAGATATGCTAAGAAGGCATACCTTCTATTACAAGAAACAAATGTTCAGGAGCCAGGACATTGATGGAAGGGTCTTAGATAAGAGGTCTTTAGACAGGACTGCTTTTTCCTCCTTAGATTTTTACATATGAGACAATTAGCTATATCTGATTTTTTATCCCTGTAAAAGCAACTGGCATATACTGTGCTTCTCTTAATACAGCCAATTAAAAAGTAGAAGATGTAAATAAATTTAATTTATAATAATAATATAATATATATAATCATACACAATACATAATTATATGTAATATAATAATAATATAAATAAGTAAAATTTAAAAATATCATTTGCTCTTAGCTTAAAATCTTTGTGCACTCTCCTCCCTGAGCTCACTAGATGACTGGGTAAGTAAGGTAATATTTCCTAGCCTTAGGTTTTTCACATGTAAGAAATGATAGCCAAGGAAGTTGTTTAAGTTCCTTCAAAAACTGAAAGGACTCATCCCTTCTTAAACTGCAGTATAAGAAGTACATGCATGCTAATAAGTCAGATTTTCAAATATAGATGGGAAAACACCTGGTTTTTCAGAAGCAGTCGCGCTATTATTGACATGCAGCAAGGGTTCTACGACTGGTATTAACTGTGTGATATTTTCCAAGTAATTCATTTGCAACACCTGTTCTAGGAACCTGGAACAAAATAGAAAGAGAATAAGAAATTCAACTGAGCATTTCAATAATTTTAGAAAGATTCTGCCAGGGTGGGAAAAAAAAAGACAATGGAGAAAACTTACCGATCCATGTTTAAATTAATTTTGTTTGGATCCCCAGTAAGCAAATCCTTTAGCTTCTGAGATATGATATTGTCATGGTTCAGTAAGCCTGCTGCAATTTCTGTGCCGAGCTCAGCTGCTTCAAGGAATTGCATGTGGAAGTGACTCCCTTCACATAGCTTTCCAAAGCTAATATTAGGAAACTGGCAGGTTTCTTCTATCGAATAGAAGGTCTCCGATTCACAAAGAAGTTTGGTCACGTTTCGGAGTTGTAGCAGCTTTTCAAAACAACAACAAAAGTTATGACGAAACATGAGAATCCAGTATTGTAGCCTCTTTCTATGCGCCACACCTATGTGCGCAATCAGCCAATGGAAGGTCTGGACATGGCAGAATGTTTTCCCACTTTGAGTTAAAGGTCCTGGATTCAATCATATCCATTAAGCGATTTGGGGAAAATCTTTAAGCTCCTTTAATTTCCTCATCTGCAAAATGGGAAGTTTGAAATAGATGCCTGGGTAGCCCCATTCAGTTTCAGATCTATTATTCTATGATCTTTGTTCCTATTAGACGCTTTAAATGTTAACATTAAATGTATTTCCGTACTCTCTTTGAAGTAGTGAGGAAATATCAATGTAGTATATGACATATACTGTCAGATTGCTGATGTACTGAATTGACTTTTTTTCTTTCTTTTTTCCTTATCTGTTGCAAGAAATAGTTTGCTAGGTGAGGAGAAGGGAAGGTTATATTTGGGGGAAAGTTTAAGCTTAAATAACCATATTTAAACAAAGATACTAAAACAAAGAAAAGTAAATTTTAAAAATTCCCATTACTGGCTAGTGTTTTTCAATATATTAGCATCCCATTAGATGCCTATGGCTCCTTACAAAGCTTAGGTCAAGTGCCACCTCTTACAGGAAGCCTTTAATGATCTTCCCAGTGACAACATTGACCCATACAATGGCCTGAAATGACTCTATATTTAGCATTTATCTCCTATGTGCATGTTGCCTCCCATTTGTAGAAATAAGCCCTTTAAGGATGGGAACAATTTCATTTTTGTTTCTGTATCCCTAGGGCTTCACACAGTACTTGACATATAGCTTATTCTACATTACATTTCCTATCATGATGTACTGTAGTAAATGTTTGTTGAATTGAGTTAAGTAGAATTAATTTGGTAATTCAAGCTTAAACTATATGTAATTCATGCCTATATCTTAATGTTACAACATTCTCAGCTGATCTTTGTGGTGAATTAAGAACAATTTCCAATCAGAAGCCATATTTTGTTCATTTGTAACAACAATGACCTCTATTTTAATTCCCTACTCTAGTGCTTCATCAAGGTACAGAGGTGACTCCGGGTTCTCAAATACCAGTGTAGTATAATCAAGCTAGAAAGACTGCGGCATTTCTTGCATGGATCCCTTCTTTGCCACCACCACTCATAGCCTGAACAACTAAAATAGCCTTCTCATGGGCTTCTTTCCTAAAAACCTCTTCTTTCTCCAATCCATCCTCTATCAGCTACCTGAGCAATATCATGGAAACACAGGCTGACCATGTCATTCACCTCCTCAAAAAATACAAATGGCTTCCTGTGACTAACACGTATGTTTGGCATTTGAAGCCCTTTATAATTTGACTCCTGTCCATTCAATCTTGTAACATGTTACCTTTCTTAAACATGAAATCCTCTTTGGTTTAACCAAAATGGGCTTACTTGTCACATCTCCATCTTTAGTTTCTATGTCATTGTATAAACTGCCCACCATACCTGAAGTGTACTCCCAACCTACTCTCTAAAACTCCCTAAGTCCCTTCAAGGCTCAGCTTGAGTCACCTTTTCTTATATGAGGCCTTTCCTGATTATTTCCAGCTGTTAGTGTCTCACTCCATCCCACCCCATACTGAAAATTATCTTATATTTGCTTAAATATTTTTGCATTGAATTTTATGTATACATATTGTTTCCCCCCAATGGAATATAAGCTTCTTGAGGAAAGGGAATAGTTCATTTCTGTCTTCATATTTCAGCCAGGTACAAAAGTAAGAGTTTCATAAATGCTTAATGATTGATTTTAGTGGGGCTTCCCCTATTGGGAAACTCATTATCAGAAGATTGGCTAGAAGACCAATTATCTTATTTTGTAGCAAAAGTCATGAAATTATCTAGCAGGGTATGGAGTGGGTTCAAAACAGCATTGTACTAGAATATCCACAGTGATGAAAACAGAGAGAGCAAAGAATCATTGTAAGCTATATGGAAACTAAACATTTTCCTTTCTGACTCTGTCTCCATATGTGACAATCTTGTCAATAATGCAGAGCAAAGCAGCCAAGATGGAACTCTGAAAATCAAATCCTTAATAAAATCACCGTATCATAGGTGTTGGAAGAAAAGTTCAGCTAAGGTCTTCTCCTCCAAGGAAGGCCCTCTATTCATTGGGCAAAACTGTCTTTATGACCTTTGATATAATATAGAATTATAGTATATAATTATATGTTATTGTGACAAGAACACATGCTTTTCTTGTTATATGACTACAGATGTAACTTGAGAAATCCCTGCAGCATATTAACTATAAGAGCTCATATCATTCAAAGTATTAAGGGATTCAAAGGGAATAAAATAATTACAAGGATCTATATAGTATCCCCTAGCCATAACAGTCTTTTATAACTACCACTATGAAATTATCATATAGGTATTAAAAATGCTACCAAATCACAGAATCTTAGAATTAGAAGGGAACTCAGAATTCAATTAATTCAACTCATACATAAATATAAATTTTCTCTACAACAAAGGATTCAAACATAGTGGCATATTGTAATACTCCCCAATGAGGCAAGAACCAGATTAAAATACAATTGGCAAATATATACCAAACTAAACAAAAGTACAATAGAATACAGATAATGTTAACATATGGTTATCTAAATCAATATGTGGATGCATAGATCATTATGTAGGGTGGGTTCAAGGCCAGTGTTCTATTGCATTTATGATAATATATAATGAAGAAGAAACCCCCACTTCTTGAGGCAGATTCCAATTTTTGGAGAACTCTATTCCTTACAAACAACAGCTAGGTGATGCAATGGATAGAGTGCCTGGAGTCAGGAAGACTTCTCAATTCTGGCTTCAGATATTTACTAGCTGTGTAACTCTGGGTAAATTACTTAACCCCGTTTTCCTCAGTTTCCCTCTTTGTAAAATGAGCTAAAGAAGGAAACAGTAAACCATTCCAGTATCTTTCTCTAGAAAACCCCAAATGAGATCAAAAAGGGTTGGACATAGTTGAAACAAGTGAACAAAAATTTGTTAGGATGATATGTCAAGCATCAAATCAAAATTGATCTTGCAACTTCTATTCATTGCTCTTGTTTTACCTTCTAGGGTCAAGAAGAATTTGTCCAATTCATCTACCTATGGCAATCTCTTCAAGTGATTGAAAACAGATACCATGTCTCTCTAATTTTTCTCTTTTCCTAGACTAAACAACCTCCATTTTGTAGAAGTAGTTCTCATATGGTATGGCCATTTGTCATAATGGAAGTTTGGCATTTTGTTACAGGTTTATCAGTAACAAATAAGCAAATGCCATCTTCTTGCAACTTGAACCCAATCTCTTCGATTTCAAGTTCAGTGATTTTTTTCACCATGCCATTTAAATCTCTACCCCTACAATGTCTGATAGCCAATCTTCTAGTGATTATTGAAAGAAAGAGAAAGAGAGGCATACTATTACCTTAACATTTTCAAATTCCAATTTGGTTATTGTAGGATATAACAAATACTTTCAGTGAAATGTGGAGAGGAAAAATGCTGCATATGTATTTTAAAAAGATAAGCAACATTAATGATCAGAGTACATTCAAGTAAAACCAATATGAGTTCTCATACAACACACTGAATTTGATAGATCTTTTTTCCAGGCTGGACTAAAAGACAGCCTCCTTGCTCCAGGCTTAGAGCTTTCAAATAGGAATTAAATCTACTGTCAGTGTTATGGGACCCATCAAAGAGCACAACCATTATAGGGAAGCATTAGAATTCTACAGCAGTATTTGTTGTTTAGATTGTACTTCCTTCCCAACCCCCACCACCTTTACTCTGCCTACTCCCCAGCCCCTAAATCTGATTCACACAAAATCAAAAGGCAACCAATCACCACACACTGCCTTTGGCTTTTATCTGCTCTGTCTTCATATAAGGGATGAAGAGGATTGAGTGTGGAGTCTTGATGCAGGTCTATAAAGAGATACCAATGTCACTTTTACTACTGTTGCCACCAAAAGCCTTGTCAACTCAATTGTCCAAACAATCAACTTGCATAGTCAGTTAATCCTATTTATTTAATATGGCAATGTTGTCTAATTCTTCTCTATTTATACATATACATATACATATATATATATATGTATATATATATATATATATATATATATATATATACACACACACACACACATGAACTCTCTTTTGAAGTGATCACAAAACAGTATTTGAGAGCAGGGAGGGATTTAGAAATCACTTGGTCTAGACTTCTCATTTTGCAGATAAGGAAACTGAAGACCAGGGAGTTGAAGTGCCATATTTAAAATTACACAGTTACACCACAGAATAGACACAGTGAATGAATGAATGACATTGCCAGGATTTGAAGACAAGTTTTTGTTGTTTTTTCTTTTTACTCCAAATCCAGTGATTTTTCCAGATGTCATTTTTGAGATTTTAATCTATATTTGAACTAACACAGTAATATGATGAGGACAATAGATAAATTAAATGGGAAAGAGCCATATTGGTCATTAAGAGCCAACATGACCAGAAGAAATTAGAATTAGGAAAATTTAGTCTAAATCCTATATCTGGCATTTACAAGCTATATGGTTATAAGCACATGCTTAGCCTCAGTATTCTCATCTGCAAAGTGAGATAACAATACCTGTGCTCACAAGGCTGTTGTGAGATTCAAGTGAGATAATGTATGCAAAGTACTTAGTAGTCATTACAGCATTATATATTCATTATTAATATTGGTTATGGTGGATTTAAAATTTAATTTTACTGACTCCCTTAGTAAGAATGTTGTTCTTAAAATCCACTACCTTGAATTATAAGATGTGGGAGACTTCATGATATCATAGCTTATTAGGTATATGTATAACAACATTGGACAACTAGGTGGTACAGTAAATAGAGCACTTGGGTTGGAATCAGGAAGACCCATCTTCAAGAGTTCAAGGCTGGTTTCAGGTAGACAATTACTAGCTATAAGTGGGCAAGTCACTTAACTATGTTTGCCTTGGTTTCCTTATCTGTGAAATGAACAGAAGGAAATGGCAGACCACTGCCAAATCTTTCCAAGAAAATCCCAAATGGGGTCCTTCTGGATCAGGAAGAACTAAAATAACTGAATAATAACAATAACCTATATTATAAATCATGTTATATCCAGAGAAGCCAGTTCAGAAATTACCAACATTTTAAATATTGTGATGATAATTGCTTTTTCTTTCTTCTTCTTTTTTTTTTTTTTTGTATCCTGTACTCCCTAGGTATGAAAGCACTAAAGAGGAAATGACTTGATCTATCAATATGTTTCACTTGTGAGATCTAATCATATCTGTTTTGAAACTCAGTTATTCAGATCCCAAATATCAGGGTTCTTTCAAAAACCAGGATCATTTGTACACATTTGGTTAAATTCAATTGAATTCACCACCTTAATGAGATAACTGTATCATTAGGCACAACTTGATTAATAGGTACAATTTAGAAGAAGCTGAAATAGGCCATTTCATACTATTGATTTTCCTAGGTAATAGACACATGTTAAAGCATACATACATGCATACAAAAACAAAAACATCCTAAACCCTTCAAAAACAAAAACATGCCATTCAAAGTATTCATGTTTCTCTCTTCTCCATAACATTCCTGAACCAAAGAACAGCAAGAAATCCATTTGCAATGCTACCAGTTTGAAACCTGAACTAAATAGATGTTTCTTCAAAGAAGAAAAATAACATGATGGGATTTTTTTTTTGCCGTTTTGTTTTTGGAGTCTTACTTTTGATCTTATGATTTCTGAAACTGGAGGCAAGTAGTCCTCATAAGAGCCATTTTGATGAAAAGATTTTTTGAACCGAATGGTGGATTGTAGAAGTTTTAGATTTTCTATTAAAAAAAAAAGAAAAAAATGTCATTTATAGAGTGAGCTTAGGATCATTTTGAAAACAACTCTTTTGAAACACTAAAGTATGGTTTATCATAAAGATATTTTGAAAAATATAAAAACTATATTGCTGAGATTAGTTAGAAACATATGACTTTAAAACTGGGAAAATACACACTTAGTTTACTTTAATGATATTCTTGGATATTCAATGAAGAGACAAACCTTTTTCAAGCAAGAAGCTACCTTGAGGGATTTGTTACTTTATAATATGCTTTTATCTGTTACATCTTTCAGTACATTATTAAGTTGAAATACTTTTGGAAAAACAGGACATTATTAAGTTGAAATACTTTTGGAAAAATAGATACATAATCACTTAGAAATCAAATGTCCTTCCAACCTTGATTAATTCATGACTGATAAACAGTCCAGACTTTTCATTTGCTAGTGAGTCCTGGTTTTTTTTTTTTTTTTTTTTTTTTTTTTTTTTTTTTGCAGTAGGCAGAATGTATATCTCTTAGGAAAGAATACAAAAAAAAAAAAAAAATCCTTGAAAGGAAAAAAAGAAGAGGAAAAGGAACATTTGATTAAATGCAACCTTCATGGTTGTCCATGCAAGCAGAAAATTGAAAATGAAAAAGAGAGAGAGGGTAAGAAGCAAAATGGTATGCCATCACTACTGTCACTCCTTCAGTCAAGGTAACTTGTGTCTCAGTTTGTGAAAGTGACTGAATCATCTATATGCATTATTTTTGTTTTTCATTTTAAAAAAGAAATTAGAGGCTGCTGTAGCAAAAGGTCATGTTTACAATATTTATCATCTCTACACACCTGGCATATGTTGTTATTATTAAACAATATATTAATACTAAGAAAATAACAATCTCTTATATTTAATACTTATTTTTATATGTTCATGAACATGAGTAAGCAAGGCTTTCTTTTTTGGTTAAAGATATGACAGATTTTTTGGTATGAAAAAGGTTTCTAAAATTATGAATACTGTTTCAACCATTAAGAAGAGGATTACCTGGTGATTCATTGGCTAAATTGTCAGTTACATTTCTCACACACATCAAGTAGGGTACATAAGGACTCTCAGCAGAAATGTTTAAGAGGGCATCTTCAAAGTTTTCCAGGATAAGGAGCCTGTGAAAATTTTAGAAAATGTACCAAATTATAATAAACACAAAACAAAGATATACAACAGAGAGATTTAAAACTGTTGTTAAGGTAAATCTTAATATTTTTAGTCCCTGTGTTGTTATGTTGACTAACTTTTTCCAATGAAAACATTTAGAGAATCTTAAAGCTGCAAGTCATTTTGTCCAACTCCTTGTTATAAATTACTTACTCATGTAACTTGGTCATTGTGTTAGGTTTACTTTTTTCCTGAAAGTCTTATGATTGACCCCAAGAAAAGAATTACTCCCTTAATTTAGGATTCATTCAAATTTATATTTACTATATATGCCATATTAATTCATAAGTATATTTTAATTAAAATATAAAATATAAATTTCTTTATGTATTCTTATGGAGATTTCTATACAATCAAATTTGAAAATATACATGTAATTAAATTCAATAAGTAATTTTTAAAAAGACAAATTGTAGTTAGCATAGGTCAACAAACCTAAGGAAATCAACACTTTAAAAATTTCCTTCAAAATTACTAATTATACTAATAAAAAACCCATTTCTTTTAAAAAATTAGCTGTCATATGTAGATAATCCGAGTGTAAATCTTTTGTTATTATTTTTGGAATTATATATGTCCATATGTGTGAATGTGTCTGTTATCTATTCATCGATAAATTAGAAGCTCTGTGAAGAGAGGAGCTCATCTTTTGTACTCCCCTAGCTCTACCTGTTACAATGTCCAGCACATGTATCAGTACACAGTGGGTATATAACAAATATTAATGACTTTGTGACAGCTTCTTTGTAACAAAATGTAAGAGATGAATATTTTGATTTTTGTTAAATTATGTTACAATTAAATAGAAGTGCCATATTGGGATTATAAAAAACCTCTACTAGGAACTTTCTCCAAAGGCTTGGCTTTTGTGCTCTTTCTAACCTCAAATTACTTTGTGTTATACATACGAATCTGCATGTTGTATGAAGAATAAAAAATCTTTGAGGGAAAGGATTTTTTCCATGTTTCTCTTTTATTCCCAGTTCCTAATAGAATACTTTGCTTGTAAAAGATATTTAATAATGTTGAAAAGCAAAAGTCAAGTGTTTATAATCCCATACATATCAATGTTGACCATTACCTTTATAAATTGTTCTGATTGCTCAGGTAAAGTACTTGTTCATTTAGGGAGGAAATATATATATACACTTACTGGGCAGCCAGACTGCTTGGAGATAATTTTTCTTCACCTTCTTCATTCCAATGAGATGTTGCATTGCCTGGTCCACCTGGAAAAATAACATTGATATTGACTGTCCTTTAAAACTTTAAAAAAATGTTATTAGCTTTTTTGTTGTCATAAAACTTAAAGTAGAAACTTCCTAGATCTAATTTGAATTAATGAAACAAGAATAAAATCTTGAGGGTTTTTTTTTCCCTTAAAGAAATGATGAGACACCTTTGATTTCATAACTGTTAGAAACATTTTATAAAAAAAATAAAAACATCTGCATACTAAACAACCTTGCCTTGAAGATCAAAGCCCTATATTACTAACAAATTCTAGTCTCACTCAAACTCTACAGTCAAAGTATCTATTCTGCCTTAGGCCTGGAAACATAGGTGGCTATTGTAAAATAAAAGCAAGATCAAATGCTAAACAAAACAACAGGATAACTTCCAATATTTAGGATTTTGACCTGAAGATGTTCTTCCTTCAACTGAACCAAGCTTTGCTTAGATGCCTACTGACATCACTGTCTATTGCTTCGTTGCATCTATGACCTTTCCTAAACACAAATTCCTGATCTATTGTGATTGCAGCTGAAAATGCAGATTGGGCCATGTTAGCCGAACTGTTTTGGCTAGCCTCAAATATTGCCGTGATACATTGAGAAAATGGTCGGTCTGGAGCAAATCATATTGAATGTTGAAAGATTTAATCCAACACCTTGCATTAACCTTAGAAGTTAAACATTTTGCTAATTCAACTTCCTGCAGAAAGTCATATTGTAAAAGTATAAATATCCAATAGCATTATATCAACATTAAAAAGGAAAATGTTCTCAATGGTTGCACCATAAATAAAAAAAACCATGCATTACACTGATGCTTTTATCTATCCTATTTGGTGAAATGATATCACTGTGCTTCTCAGTGCAATCACCTTCTCTTGAGATGTTCTTCATTCTTTATAAAGAAACTAATACATCTCAGTAATTGTAGCTTTTATATTCAACCCAATCTCTATCAATAGGATGTTTTATTATTGGGTCTAATATCTTTTTTGTTTTCTCCAGTTAATGTATTCTAATGTTGCCTATGAGCTCTTATTGCCACAATATAGGGTTATTGTACAGTCTGCCAATCAATGTAGCTAACTTAACTTTTTGTGTTAATAAAAAGAGCTCTACAATTTCAAAAGGTTCTTTCTCTAATTGTTAGCTTAGTCATATTTCCATAGTTTTTGCCTCTGGTATTATTGTTTAGTACCACAGAATTGTTTAATTTGGTTATCTCTGCTCTCCTACAGAGTTTAAATCTTACTGATCATGAGATAAGACTTGCCCAGGCTCTTTTCAGGATATAAGTGATGATTTCTTCCTTATAATAACTAATTCTAAAGACAAAGGAAATATCAATTAAAATGAAAGCTTGGGAATGAAGAGGCCTGGGATAGAAAATTGTCTGTCATGAACAGTAGACATGTTTGAATGTGTGAGGTAAACCAATGATCTCTTATAATACTACTAATAATAATCATAGCTGACATTTATATAGTACTTTAAAGTTTGCAAAGATCTTTGCTTATATATTAGCTTTTATTGCTCTTTCCAGGGTTCCCTCTGGATCTACCAATAGGTTCCCATGTGATGTTAAGAAATTTACTTTGTGTGTATAAAAAAGTAATGGAATTTCTCTTCTTCATTCAATTAATAAAATGAATAACTAGGAGAAATGATTTTTTTAATATATGAATATTGGCCCCAACCCTGATGCCAAGATGGGAATAAATTGACTTTCTGAAAGCAAATTTGGTCTCTCGTCCCTAAGGGACTAAAAATATCTTTGAAGAAATGATGTACTAAATAGATCTTAATGAAGTGTAAAATTTAATGGACCTCTATCAAGTCAGAATTTACTTCTTTTTCACTGGTGAGATCAGGCATGTTTAGAAAGAGTATACATAAAAATCTAGCATAGTAATAACTTCCACAAAGCAGGGAAGGTATGGCTATGGGGATTTTTTTTGTTTCATTTTGTTTTATTAACTTACAGAAAATTTCACATTTTGTTAAAAAGCAGACTTCAATGAGATACAAAGGTAAACTTTGCTCTTAGAACTCCAGTGTTCCAAATTGCAAATATTAAAATTCTAATTACCTATATGAACATTCAAGAACTTAAAAAACCCAAAGCATACCAAAATTACTATGAGTTGTTTACTTAGATACTTTAACTAACTTTTTTTTTTTGATACTTTTTGCTCCTTTCTAGGTTAAAAAAAAAAAACAGATATTTCCCTGAAACTTTTGAAAGTCCACTATCACAATAAGGAAAGAGGCCTAAGGGCAGTAAGATGTTTCAGTGGATAGAGCACCAGCCCTGAAATCAGGAAGATCTGAGTTAAAATCCAGCCTCAGATGTTGAACACTTCCTAGATATGTGACCCTGAGCAACTCACTTAATTTACACACACACACACACACACACACAACACACACACACACACACACACACGGAATGTTTCCTGGTTGCTGACTGGATAAGATTATTTTGAGGGAAAAGTTGAGTTATAATTTACATTCACACATATATTTCTGCATATATATATACACACACACAACACACACACATACACATGTTGTATGTGTGTGTTGTGTGTGTGTGTATAAAACTTTTGCTATCTCTGCTAATCTCAACTACTATTTATTTCTTTGGCTTTAAGAGCACTTGAAGAGCTTTTGAAACTTTTGTCCTTTGTGAAATTTCACAACTTTATCACCTTGCTCTATAATTATAAGGTGTGAGTCTGATGATAAAAGAGGATAGTGGGGAGGAACTTGATAAAGGTTCTTGAAACTTTAAAATACAAATGGAAAGAGCACAAAGAAAAAGAGTGATAATATATTACTGAACTGACACTGAATGTTAGGCCTAAGTTTTGACTGCTTTGGCTCTTTTGCTGATGCTTTTTTAAGATCATTAAAAGACACATCAAACTAAACAATCACACCAATCTTGCCTATTAGTCATTAATACAATAATCAGACAGAAAGAAAAATTTTGTAAAACTAATAAAACTTTTCAATTTAGGCTTTCTACTGGTTATTATCCTAATTCCTTTGCCTCTTGTTTTTCATTGAAATAGGATAATAGCACTGTTCAGAGTTCATAAAAAAAAAAGCCTATTAGAACCATGGAAGAAGCATTAATATTGCTTTTATTGTTGTCTTGAAGATTAAAAAAAAAAACTACTACATAGTATTTCTAAGTGAGAAATTATATCTATGGAAAAAATCACATGACATAGAACAGTTCCTTCATTTATCCACAAGTGAAAATAAATGAGAGCCAGAATATATCTGAAGGAGGAATTATTTTAATCAAATTCCAGATTCTCTCCTTCTCCTCCTCCAAAATATATGATACTGTCCTCCCAAAAAGTCACCAATAAAGGGCAGATTTTTTATTTGTTTTACTACTAGAGATGGTGGAGCTGTGGTAATCCTTGGATCCTTGACTTGTCCTCCTTTAAAGCAAAAAAATACCCATTTAGAATGATGAACAGGGGTTATTATGTCACTGCTAATGACCAAACTTTACCTATTGATTGAAGTGCATGGAGGAGTGAAAGGGGGAATGGTAGAGTAACAAAGATAAGTAGAGGTCAGTTGAATTTATGATTTTTGATTTAAAAAAAGCTTATGATTGGTTAAATTAAATGAGAATTACCCTCCTAATTACTGCCTTCAACACATTAAAGTGACTTGCTGAGGTGGAATCCTAGATTTTATATCCAAAAGTTCAAATTCATTTACCAATAATGGTCATTTCCATGTTAAACAAAAACCTAAGCAAGCACAATCTATTTCCCTCTTTGTTTCTCCACATTCTGAAGATCATTTTGGGATAGTCTTTAGCTATACCATAGACAACATATAAATCCAACATTACATGTTATAATTTTTAATTGGTCTACTTTGATGCTATTCTGGAACTTGACCATATAATAACACTTGACCATAGGAACATTGAAGTGAAATACCTTGGTCTGAAGAGTCCAGAGTGTAGAGCAGATGCTTAACAGACTTCTGGATGGTCTTGAATCCTTCGTTATTCGTGACACGTGGAGAAACCTTCTGCACTACCAACAGAGCACTAACGAGTTGAAAAACAATTAAACCAGATTGTGTTTCAAGGTTTACAGACAGAAACAAAAGGTTACTCAAGTGGAAAATGGCTGGAGAGTAGGAAATTATTCCTATAACATAACAGACAAGAGACTGCCTTTGTAATTTAATTACTTGTTTGCCTATTCATGCACAAAATCCCAGCATGGTGTTCTCAAGCCCAAGTGGAGCATGACATTCACAGAAAACCCACAGCCTCAAAATAGCATTTGTTTTTTTAAAAAGGCCAAAAAATGAAGTAAGTAAAGTTCACATTAGTTTGACATTCTGCTGTTAAGATTACAAAGGAGAGGACGAGTAAAACTGGTATTTTTTCTTAAAAGAAACAAGTTTGGAAATCATATCCAAGATTTAATAACAGAATCATAGAATCACTAATTTGGAGTTAAAATAGATATTGGAGGTCATGAAATCCAACAGTTTTGTTCTTAGATAGGGTCCATGAAAAAAATACTAAGTATTGAAGTATATCATGCCATTTTAAAATACTATATATTTTTTCAAAATCACTCATATTTTAGATAAATTCCAGACTGTACTTTTAAACTTATTCATGCAGCCAAAGGATGGTAGGATTAGAAAGGACTTTTTTTCCCCTCCAGACCTATAATTTCATTAGTATAAGGAGCTCTCAGGTAAGGAAATCCCTTTAGACCAAGAATCCTTCTATCTTGATTAGAAGTAAAAATTAAGGGCCTAATTAATTAATTTTCAACACTTACATAGGCCTGGTTGCTTCTGCTAGGACTAAAGACTACCTCGTAGGAAAGAAGACTAATTAGCAAATTCACACATTATGCTTATGTTTTACTTTTTCTTCTTAAAGCAATGGATGGCATAAGAAAATTATTTTCTCCCGAGATGATAGCAATTTGTAAATGAAAATACATTTGCACAAGTACAGTTTTGTTTTCATTTTACAAGTAGGGAATTTAAAAATACTTATCAAAGAGATAGGTATTCAACATTTTCATTTACTGAGAGTGGTAATCAAAACAAAAGGCTTTTTATCAAATGATCACCTTTAGGCAAACAAGCTGAGATTTCAGTTCATATATTTGACGAATTAACTGCCTTGTTTTTTCCATGTTAATAAGGAGATAACAAGAGCATGTTTCCATGACTGTTGTAAGACTCAAATGAGATGGTATTGGTAAAAGTGCTTAGCACAATGCTTGGCACATAGTAAGTACTATAGAAATACTTATTCCCCTTTTCAAAGCACAAAAAGGCTTCCAATTACCTTGAGTTTATTTTATATCATTAAGCAGTTTACTGCTGGTTGACAATCCTGGAGCAGGTTCACTCTATGTGATTTATAATTCAATAGTAAATCTTCAAATTTCTTTCCCACACCAAGTCTTCTCAGTGCATATGTGCAATTTGGAATGTAAAATATAATTCCTTTCTTATATTCCAATTCATGTAGGCAGACCATATGTATGACAATGGAGTTTGGGTTTAACTTTTAATGTTTTTAATGAATGGATCTCATATTCAAAGAGAATAGGGTCATGGAATGTTAATCCTAAAAGTCCTAGAAATGGTCTTTCTCTACTCTAACAATCCTCCTCTCCATGGCATTTGGTATAGGGAACTCTGAGGTAAGGAAATTCCTCTAATGATAAAGATCAACATCTGATATACAACTTCATGTCTTAGAGCAAGAATTGGTATAGGAGGCCAAAACTAAGAATTATTTTTACATATTTAAATAAAACTTTAAGTGTAAATAAGTAAAGTAATTTAACAACCCCGTTGCAGAGGACTGCTTGGGACAATGTGAGAAATTAAGTATATTATTCAGACAAGTTAGTCTTACTTAGCCAGTATCAGATATAGGACTTGACCAGGTCTTTCCAATTCCATGGTGACCTTCATTTGCCATTTAACCCAATCTCATCTTGATATCTTGATCCCTTGAGCCTGACTTCTGAATTATACTTTAAAATCCAACTTGTTGGTCCCACACTGGGATTTATCCCCAGCTTTAGCCTATTACCTGTCCTGGATGTCAATGTTTTCTTCTCTGAATAAATTAAGGCTTAAAAAAAAAATCCTTCTTTCCTTGTTCCATTTCCCACCCCACAAAAAATACTTCCCATAATTAGTTTTCTGGGTGATAATGATTTGAAATATTTTCTCCTATAAACTAAATTTTCTCCTCTTCATCTATTCATAGTGAAAATTTCCCTAAAACATCCATAGGAATAAGGCAAAAAAAAAAAAAATGAAAGGTAGAGAATCATACACTTGTTAATATATGCCTAGGCCCAAAATTAGCTTTGACCTTTACTTGTATAGCTTTCGAGCACTCTCGGTTTTGCTCAATTGTGTCACAACTGCAACATTATTGAAATCTGATTTGGGTGATTTGGGGTTTGGAACCATTTATCATTGAACAGAACAATCTAGAGGAAATGAGGAAGAGTATTTATGAGGCTCATTTGTGACTATTACTTGTTCACTAAAGACCAGGACAAGAGCAGTGAGGCCACAAGCTAGGAGATAAATATTGTCAAGCTTGAGGGAACTTATGGCTTTTTAAGGAACATCTTGCCAGTATAGAAACATTAATTAAAGGAGGCCCAAGTAAAGAAAAAGGTTTACAAATTGGGAACAATTAAGTAGCCACTTAAAGAATGACAATTGTTTAGGACCAGATAAGACAATGAAATGACCTTTTTTTTTTTTTTAAATTAATAAAGAGCTGCTATTTCTTTCTTTTTTAATTTTGTCAAGAATTATCTATGTAATTATTATCTAGTAATCCAAATAATTATAACAAGCAACATTTTTCTATCAAATAAAATAAAAAAAAATAATACCAGTAATTGCTAGCACTTATACAGAATTTTCAGTTTGAAAAGTATATTAGAAATATTCTCACTTGGTCCTCACAACAACACTAGGCACTAGTTATTCTTATTCCCATTTTACAGATGAGGAAAGTGAGGTGGATAGATTGAATTTGAACTTATGTTTTACTTATGGCTTTCTAATTCCAGGTCCAGTGATTTATGCACTGTGCTACCTGATTGCCTCAATATAATTCTCTTTCTACATGTTTCACTCTACTGATATTGCATATAGAATTAATGTTTGTTTTTCCACATGAAATTCACATGGGGGGGAGTTTATGTTTGTTTGTCTATTCGTTTATTCAAACCTGTGATTTCATTAGTGTAAAGAACTTCAAAACTTTAAGTTCTCTCCACTAAGGCAAACCAGCAAGTTTTCTGTAACTTAATGATATCAAAGAATTGGCAAGATCACAGAGTGATGAAGTCCTTTGCCCCTTGGTCACTCATCCAGTACTAGAACTCAGATCTTCTTCACTTAAAAACCTACTACCTACTATCTCAATGTCTTTCATTCTCACACATTAATAACATAGGATATTCATATGAAAATTCTACTTTTTTTTTTTTAAATTGGAGCCCAAGCTCATTTTCTTAGGTTGACTACTTTTACTTACTGACATCACTTAGTGCAGTGGTCTCAAACTTTAATAGAAATAATGGACCACTAAATTAGACATAAGCCTCTCGGAAGCTGCATATTAACTTTAGAAAATCATAAATTAACATTATGTATATTGCATTACATTTTTGTTTATTTGTTAAATATTTTCAATTTAATTTTAATCTGGTCTGGGGTGTGGTGAATTACAGGCTCCCCAAGGGCTTTGTGTGTGACAACTCTGGCATAATGAATAGAGAGTTGGCCTTGGAGCCTGGACACATAAGACATAATGGCTTTGTAGTAAGTTCTCATTTCTTCAGACCACACTCTCAGAACAAAAGTTACAGAGAAATTGCTAACTTGAATTGGGACTTCCCTCTTGCAGATTTTTCCCTATATCGATGAAATCACAGATCCAATTCTTCCTATCCCTTACATATTTAAGAAAAAATGCATTTTCTTCTTATTAATATATCTGCTTTTTTCACATTGAAAGGAAGTAAAATAGAAGAGAAACTGACAAAAATGACATGTTTTTGAGAAAGCAGACTAATTTTGCAAAGGAATGTAAGGACAGTAATTACATTTCAGACATTTAAAACTGAATGAACCATATTATGTACTTGAAAACACCCTGTAAAGAACATTCTGGCACAAGATCTACAGGACATAGTCTAAACTGACCTTCATTCACCTTGCCTCTGTCATACCAAATGTCTATAATTACATGGTGTGGGATTGTATGCTTGGCATTTCAATGAACTAAATACCTTTTCGTGGCCTTCATAGGTGACCTTATAAACATACTTTTATAAGCAATCCTTTCCCACCTAAGTCTCCTATACCTTACCTGTTTGCTTTATGGAGGATATCTAATAATTCCTTTAATTTTGTGTCATTTTGGAACAAACTGGGAACACTTGAGAGAAACCGCCACAATGCAGTTTGATCCTGTAGTTGTGAAAAGAATGCCAGCACTCTGGCTGATTCTTGGAAGACTATCATTTGATTGTTGGGGTTATTTGAGATCTGAAGAAAAAAATCAAAGGAACAAAAATGATATTAGAACAGTTTTAATCTTCACTCACTGATTTGGAAAATGTGACTGTGTTTTTAAAAAAAGAAAGCATTTTTTTCAGAACTTACTTCTTTCTAAAAAATCTTTTATTTGTTAAAGTCCCAACCCCCATGATGTGGAATTATATATAATGGAATGCTTATAATGGGATAGGCAAAATTAATTACTTATAACCTATTTTATGGATACATGTTTATTATTATTATCTCCTGAAAGTAGGGGCATTTTGTTTTTTCTCTTTGTTTTCTCAGGGCCTAGTATGATGTTTTAAATAGACTTACTTATTGACTGGTTGATCATAAATGTTCCATAAAATTGGGATTTTCTATTAAGTAGGGAAAATTAGGGCTGGATCACTGCAATTTCACTGAAAATTACTAAATTGTTGTTAATCTACATACCTTTAAAAAGTTTTTTTACTATTATTATATTCTACAAAGAATATTAAAACTAGATAGTGACTGCTAATGTCTCTGGAATGAATGGAGAAAGGAAATTAATTTCTTGGATATGGGGGAATGGTCTTAAGTATAAAATATCATGTTTAGATCTGTAATTTAAAGCTCAGCTTAAGTGCTACCTTCTACATGAGATTTTTTTCCCTTATGCTTTTTTCCCCCTTTTTTTCCTTTAACACATTTCCCATCCCTTAGCCCTTCCTCTCCATCCTAATCATTTTGAATAAACTTTTTTTATTACTTATTTGTGTAATATTATTAGAACATAAAATCCTTGAAGGCAGGGACAATTTTGATTTCACTTTGTATACTTAATACTTAGCACAAGACCCTGGCATTTAATAAATAGCAATTGAATTGTATTACTAATGTTTCTTTGGGAACCACAGGAGAGTGCACTTGAAGATACTCTGTATTATTTTTAAGGGGAAAATTGACCCGATTCAACTTATGATCCATCAAGAAATGTTACAGCTGGAAGAGACCATAGAGATCATCTGGTGGGACACTGTCCCCTTCCATTTAACAGAGTGGCAGAGCCAAGTCCAAAAAGCAGATCTCTTAATTCCTAGCTCAATACTCTTTCCAAATTCTTTCCTTATTAATGCCCCTTTCAGATTATGTTACTATTTTTTAAATTGTTATATACTTTCACATGTCATACATCTTAAGGCATTCCCACAATGATCTCCAACATATGTGAACTCTAATCCACACTGAAACAAAACTATATCTCATAATCTATGGGACAGGTATGCCTTAACAGCATTGCAACCTTTTGGAGTCAATATTGAAATAATGGTGATCCTACACAAGGGAGGATGTTGCATAAGATTAAACAATTCAAGAAAACCTTGAGGAGACACCCCTACAATAGTGAAGTATAGACATTATGAGAGCAGAGAAATATTCCTGCAAGCATTGCACCACTGATCTAGGTCAATGCCAGCTCTTTGACTCAGAGTGACTCAATGGCAGAGGAAGGACGAGAAACAGGTGATGTTTGACTCTGCTAATCAAGCACTTTCAACTTACCTGAGAGAGCTGGTTTCTTAGTTCTTGGATAGATGACTCTAAGAGAGTAATGTTGGAAAGGCAAAACTGGCTGAAAATATTTTTCCCTAGAGTGTTCCACGAAAAAGTGTCATCCACTGTATAGGATGGATGATTCTCACAGATTTCTCTTCTTAGGTTTTCTGAAGTTGAATTTTCCTTTAGCATCTAGGAAAAAAAGGAACCGACAATAGCAGTCAATATAAAAAATTCAAAAGTCAATGTTCTAGGGTTCCTGGAAATGATCTTTACTAAAACTAACTTGTCTTTAGTGAGTGCTTAATAATTTCACTTAGAATAATACTTTGAACATAATGAACACATATATGAAATCATGTGTGTATGACAGAGAAAAGGGGAGGGAAAGAGAAGAAAGAGAAGTGAAAAAGAAAAATACAGGAGAAAAGGATGAGGGAAAGAAGAAGGGGAGAAAGTATTGGGGAAATTCTTACCATTAATAAAAATCCAGGATTTATATAAGCTACATTTAAATAAATTAGTTTTCCTTCTCTGACTAAATAATCTAAATGTACCATGGAATTAAAAATCTCTGCCAGCAAAAGAAGTTTTTAAAGCATGAAATTTTCTTTCTTTTTTTCTTAGCAGGGAGCCAGAGAGACTCAGGAGGCACACCTATATGTGAGACTATCCCGAAAATGTTACTATCTTTGAACAGGACAGAAAAATGAAGACCCTTAGTATATGTATTTTAGGATCTATAAGTAAATTCTGAATTTTGACTTATTCCTCCTTTGTCATGTTTCTCTTTCAACTGAGTTATGGATCACAGAATTTTGAAGCCAAAAACAACTTTAGTGATTATTTAATCCAATCCTTTCATTTTTCACAGATGAAAAATATGAGTTTCATAAAAGCGAAGTTTAGGGTGGAAAGATTCTAGAGCTGTACGATTGAGTCCTCTAGAGTTGTGTGACTGGACAATTTACCTCACTTCTCCAAGATTCATATTCTTTATTTGTAAATTGAGTAGTTTTGACCAGAGGAGTTATAAACAGGAAAGAACCTGTGAATCAGATCAAGTTTCTTGTAATTAACAAATGCTCTCAATCTAAAAGTTTTGCTAAAGGGGTCCTAAAGGATTGCCTTACTGGAAGGGAGTCTGATGGGCCATTCTTATCAGCCTTAAAAGTTGACCACATTCAAAATGATCAATTAAACAAGGCATATCCAGGGGCACATTTTGCTTAACTTTTATGATTCTCAAGAATTTAGTGCCTGAGCATGACCAACACAAAATTCAACCACTATTCTTTGTCTCCTTTCTGCCTCCAAATATCATGGGAAAATACAGAACCATCTAGTCTGAAAAGCACTCTAAATGGTGCCTTTTCCATCTTTCCATCTACTAATGTTTGTTTCACATGGATATACATGAGCAAGTCCCTAGGATTAATTCATCTGATCATTCCTGGAAGAACAACAAAAACCATAATGGAGGAAGGGGAGAAGAGGAAAAGTCAAGATTATTTACAAAGGTACTATGTTGACATCCTTCTTCCTTTACACCTTACTCTAATTTTTACCACCTGTGTAGTATAGCAGAAAGACAACTGATCTTGGACTTGAGATAGACCCATATTCAAAACTCATTACTACTTACTAGTTGTATGACCATGAACAATTGATTCAGCTTTTTAGAGATTCAACTTCCTCATCTGTATAGGAGACTAATAATAATTACATTGCCTACCTCACAGAATTGGTAAGTATGAGAATTCGATTACATAATCTATGAGAAGGCCTTTACAAATGTAAATATATCAACTATTATGAATTCTTTTATTGGAATTATTTTTTTTTAATTTACTGGGCACTATTGGGCAAATTCCAAATGTCTTCTTTTGCAAATTAGGAAAATCTTAGAATTTCATCACTATTGAATAGTTTTATTGAAGGGTTTAAGTCAGTTTCAGTTAGGTTAATAAACATTTATTAATATTTACTGTGTGCCAGACACAGTGTCCAATACCTGAAGTATAAAAAAAGAGGCAAAAGACATCCTTGTCCTCAAGGAGCTCACACTTTAATGATGTAGAATATAAACATACATGTACAAAATCTTGTACAAATACACACAATGTATTTTGAGATTATATGCTATTTATCCAATTATAATGCAAGATGAATTCCCAGAGGTCAACATAGCAGAGAGTAAAATGAGACAATATAATTTTCCCCTACTTTACACCTTGTCCTTGAAGTAGCTTGAGAACAGAATTGAGTTGCCATTTTAGGATCCAGGAAATATTGGATACTTCACAGTGTGCTTGGTTCAAACTCAGATTTCCAGAGACTGGACCAGATTAAATGATTAACAGTTGCCTCCCTTTACAATGATGAGCATTAATAAGCGTATTTTGTTCTATGGCAGTTTATGTTGGAATAGCAACAGAGCAGAAAATGTCATATCTATTTTGTCTTTCCATATGCCATTTATTTATGAGTATATTTATTGAACTATTTATGCTACACAAAAAGTTAACTTACCCCCAAACACTTGACTAATATAAACACATACACTTATTGATGATTTTAATTACAGAATATGTCTAAAGACAAATACAGTGCTTCAGTGCACTTTTAAGCTAGTAAAATGTAAACTGTTTAAAGTTTAAGTTGCTGAAATCTGCACTGAAATTTTGTATACCCTGTGTATTTTTCTGAAGTTCAAAAAATAGCAATTAATCACTGCACTATAATTCTGAGTGGTCGCTAGGACAAGCACTATTACTCTCATTTTAGTGATGAGTAAGTAAACAATGGTTTAGAAAAGTAAAGTAAATGGCTAAAGGTGACAGAGATGCTGCTTGAGATAAAGTTTAAACCCATGTCTTTTTTCCCCCTCTAATTCTAGTACTCCTTCTCCTCCTCCTCCTCCTCCTAATAATAATAATAGATATTTATTCAATGCTTTAAGACTTGTAAATATGTTTTATATACATTATCTCGTTTGGACCTCACTACAACCTAATGCTATTATCTCCATTCTACAGGTAAAGAAACGGAGGCTCAGAGTGGTGGGCTGTACTTGGAATCAGGAATATAAAAGTTCAAATCCTACCTCAGATACTTTATAGGTATACAATCCAGGAAAAGTAATTTTACTTACTATCTGTAGATCTCAGTTTCCTCATTTATAATATGAGGGGGTTGGACTTCATGACCTCTAAAGGTCACTTCCAGGTCTAAATGTATGATCCTAAGTGGCTTGCCCATGACTATACAACTAGTTAGGGTCAAAGGAAAGATTTGAATCCAGTTATAGCTGATTCTAAATGAAGGATTTCCTTGACCATGTCACATTGCCTCAGATACAACTAACTCAGTTAGTAGATGCATTTCCTCTTACTTAAATTAGTATTACATTCCTTATACATTTGAACCTTGTAACAAAAATATCATATAGCTAATTGTACTTTCAATTATCTGTGGACAGTTTGAACAGCACTTTTATTTTAAATAATGAAACGGTTGAGGCCAGTTCCAATGATCTTGTGTTGGAAAGAGCCATCTACATCCAAAGAGAGGACTATGGGAATTGAATGTGGATCAGAACATAGCATTTTTACTTTTTTTGTGGTTGTTTTTTCTCATTTTGTTTTCTTTCTCATTTTTTTCCTTTTTAATCTGATTTTTCTTGTGCAGCAAGATAATTGTATAAATATGTATACATATATTGTATTTAACATAGTTTAACATGTTATTAAGATGTTTATATATATAATGTTAACATGTTAACATCTATTGGATTATTTGTCTTCTAGGGGAGGGAGTGGGGGGAAGGAGGAGAACATTTGAAACACAAAGTTTTATAAGGGTCAATGTTGAACAATTATCTATGCATATGTTTTGAAAATAAAAAGCTTTAATTAAAAAAATTGGTCCATATAGGTTTTCTTTTTTTTTTTTTTGAATGCCCCACGCTTGAATTTCTGAAGAGTCCCCAAAGTTATATCAATGATCTTGCAGCTTGTGAAACTTAAAAGTAAGTAAATGGATATGAAATGATTAACAGTAGAAATTCTGTGGTTAAGTTTTACAGAAGATATTATTAAGGATCGAACATTTTCCTCTTTGGGGAAACATTTGCAACAGGAATCTGCCATTCAGATTTCCAGAGACAATAGTATGGAGGACTCAGCAGGTTTGGTGTGCTATTTTAGCCTGGTTTGTTTTTCTTTCCCTCTTTAAGGGATTAAAGGATCTTGTCATATGATACTTTCCCTCTTGCCAAATAAGATCTTGGATACTGCTGGGGACTTAGGAATGAGCTAGCAAAAAATATAGAAGACCCATAGGAATCTTTAAATTCACTTTCTAATGTGAGAACATCTCAGGAAAAGACCATCCTGGCCCCTGGCTGCAGAGTGGAAAGGATTTAAGGACCACATTCTCCATGAAATCAAAAACTACAGTCATGTATTTATCATGAAAAGTTTCCAGGAATGTATTAGCATCTGCTTTTTTACAAAATTGACTTTCCAGGACTGAGAGAAAAATGCATTGAAGGAGAAGAAATTTTACATAGGAGAAATGGAACTGAATCATAGTCATAAAGTGTAATGACTGACATTTAGAGAATATTTTAAGGTTTTCTGAGACCTTTGCATTCACTATCTCTTTTGAGTCACACAACAACTCCCTAAAGTAGGTGATTTTTCATTTTTACTTTAACCATGTATTAAGCTTTAAGTAATGATAGAAAATTTTTATAACTTCTTCTAGAAATATTCATCCCAAAGTCCTATATGGGGTACCTCATTGAACCCCATCTATTCTCTAGATAATCTGTTCATTGTGGTATGCATACCAAAATTACCTTTTCCAACTTTAGAATCCGTGCAAGCACCTGACTGCTGTTGAATGTGGAGATGGAATCTGTTATGGTGTTTTCTAAATCAGGTCTTGAGCTGGAAAAGACTGTAAAAATAATGATAGAATTAGTATGCCAAGCAAAAACAATTGTAGAATAGCTATTAGCCCATTAGGAATTATGAGGGCCCTCATGTACCATATCCTTCAAAATCACTGCCTGATACACGTCTGTCTTAATAATTTCATCTTCTCTCAAAAAACAGCAATGATTACAAATTTCTGACTGTTTCACCTCATCAACACTCCTGAGCAATCTTTTAGATATTTTGATTCTAGATTAAGTGCTTGCACTTCATTACTACTATTTTTGCCCAATTAATCAAATCCTATCTATTCCTTTTTAAAATTTCTAGGTAGCACAGTGAATAGAATGCTGAATCTGTACTCAAGAAGTTTCTATTTCAAACCCAATCTCAGACACCCTGAATGGACAAGTCACTTAACCATTATCTGCTTCAGTTTCCTCATCTGTACAATGGGGATAAATAGCAACAACTACTTCCCAGTTTGTCGTAAGGATGACATGAAATAATATTTGTAAAGTACTATGAAAATTCTAGTTCACATTATTATTATTATTATTACTATTCTTTTGTCCATCATTTCAGACATCTATTTTAAAGATCTGCCAATAAACATGAAATGTTTATGATCATATTTAAAAGTATTCAATTAGAGGAAAAGATATAAGAAAACACAAATTCTATCTTCCCCAAAATCTTAGCTATTTTCATTTAAAGTCAAAGGCTAACATACCAGAAAGCAATGCCCTCCTTCCATTAAGTAACATTCAGAAGAACTTCATGAAGTATGATTTCCAATGTGATACCTATCTCTAGCTTTGTGGAATCCATTCAGGGGAACAGACTTCATATATTTATTATTTATACACATCAAGCCAGCCTCTTCTATAAACTAAAGTCTGAAAAATCTCATTTTCACAGTGAAAATAATGTCAATATTTCAAAATAATGTTCTGAGCCATTAATAGCATGTGTGTTTTGAGGGTTTATTTTTATTTTCCTTTTTTAATGTTACTCCAATAGTGGTAAGAAATCGATGGATTTATATCTTTTTTATCTTTATATCTGATGCCCCTTGTAACCAAGACTATGCACTGATGAAGTGAGAGATGCTATTTGTGGCCATGAAGAAGAACCCTAGAAATCAGTTTCTTTGGCTCATGTAACCCCAGCTTTATTACATCTGTATTTTCACAAATAGAGCTAAGCAAATAACCACAGATGATTATATGTGCTTATGTGTTCACTACAGACTAATCTTAACCCCAGGGCTTCCCTCATTCAAAAGGCAGAATTACATAGAAGATAGAATGTGGAACTGAGCAACAAGAATCACAAAATCATAGAATCTGATAGTTGGAAGGAACTAAGACATGATATTTAACAATTGTTCATCTAGTCTTTCTATTTGAATAGAAAATATTTTGGTTCAGATCTACTTCTGTTACACATTAGCTATGTTGCCCTAAGCAAGGCACTTAGCCTTTTTGTATCACAAACAATCCCCTAGATCAATAAAGATTTTCTGTGCTGACAAAAATCACAAATTCTTCCATTTATTAATTCATATTTCCACCAACATTGCAGTTAAATTATTCAATATATTATTGAATTTATTTAATATCTTAACCACACAAAATTGACATATCTCAATGACAATAAAAACCGGTCTACAATAAAACTATATTCTCAATTTATGGGATTCTACAGCAGCCAACCAGTGATGACATCTAAGTCACTGTAACAGGAAAGAAAGTTCTGATCATTTTCTTTGCACTCATACACCTTACTCCTATTTTTTTTGAGAGTTCCTCATTGCTTCTAGGAACTGGACATGATCCCTATTTTTATATGATCAAGAGAAATGTGAAAGTTGCTCATATAATCATTAAGGACTCTGCCAATTAAAGGAGGTCTTGGTACATGTATATTCTAAAGAGTTTAATATAAAAGCACAGCCTCCCCCAACCAATTATAAGACATGTTTCAGTCTCTTAGGGATACCTTTTGGGGCAGTCCATTTCAGTTTGGAAAGTTTGGAGAATAGATTTTCAAAAGATTAGACCTTCACCTGCTTTACCAAAAGAACAGAACATTTACCCAATGATGTATTCCTTCTTTCTGGAAATTTAACACTCCGAGGTGATGAATTACTGTCCTTCCTCAGGTTGGATGACTTTCTCTGGATTTCACTAGAGAGGGATAAGAAAGAATCCTATAACTTTACACATACTAATTTACCACTGCAGTTACAATAATGTATTACATAGAAGATTTCAGGGATGTGATACCACTTTTCTCTCATTCTTCCCTTAATCTACTTTCCAGAATTTTAACGGATGAACTCACCAAGAGTTACATGACCAATATAAAGATTCTTACAAGGTGAACTTTTATTCATGTGAAATGGTCCAAAAGATAGTTAAGAAAAGTTATTTTTGTTTTAACCTTGTATTAAGCTTTCCAAAAAAGATGAAAGGTTTTATAATGAAATATGAAAGCTTATATGAAAATTTATTCTTTTACTGGAGACTAGACAGAAATATCATTTGAGGGCAGAGAAGGGTACATGAAATCTGTTTATTTTTTACCATGAAAGGAAAAAATATTTTTCTATGTAAAGACATTTAAAACCAGATTTGAATGTGGCACAAGATGAATCATTTCTATCACATATACCGATAAATGCTAAGACATTTCTTGCAAGGAAGACAAGGTATTGTGTTAGTATATTTAATAAATTCATTTCATATAAACAACTTTTCAATTTCTGTATGACAATTCATTTTCCAAATAAGGTTACTCTATTACAGGGAACCAGAACAGGACTTGATCAGATTAACATTTGGGAGAGAATCATCAGATGATAGAAGAGGGCTTGAAAGGGGATCTCAGATGTCATCTAGTCCAGGGCTTCTTAAAGTTTTTTCACTTGTGACTCTTTTGTCCAAGAAATTTACCTAGGTATGTAGGTATATAAAATATATATATACAAATCAAAAAAAAGTACGGATAATAAATCATAATAATCATAATTTCCCCTCCCTCCCCCAAGTTCAATTACAAGATCCCATATGAGGTCATGGCCCACAGTTTAAAAAGCTGGAATCTAACCTAGCCTTCTCATCTTCAGATGAGGAAACTGAAGTCCATGGAAGTCCAGACATTTGTTTAAGGTCCCATAGATAATCAGTCTTAGAGGCAAGATTTGAGCTCAGGTACACTCCATTGGATAAATCATTGGATCTTCATAGGAATCAACCTTTGCAAAAAGTAGAATCTCGACTATATCTCTGGAGTTGGACCAGTATAGTGTGTGTGTGTGTGTGTGTGTATTTCTGCTCTGTGTTTAATAAAGGAGCTTGGCAAAGATGTATAGCGATTCATGTCAGTAGTGAAGAGGAAAATTTCCTTTAACTCTTCTCCTTAATATACTATAACCTATTTAACATGTAAAGGACTGCTTGCCATCTGGGGGAGGGGAAAAATTGGAACCCCTGGCATGGGTTCTGTCAATAAAAAGTTATTTAAAAAAACAAACAAACAAACAAACAAAAAAAAAACCTCTTCTCCTTAAATTGACTTAATCTTTGAAAATCAGACTAGAATTTTCAAACCAAACTCTCAGGTATTTTCTAATTTAGTTGGTTTCTTCTTGAAATTTGGATCATTTCCTTTCTTACTGTGCCATTTTTAAAACAGTAAAGAGAAAGTAACATTTGTTTGCCTTCCTTAATGTTTTTCCTGTCTCTTCCTATAAAATGTGCTAGGTGCAGCAAAAGTCCTGCATTCATTCATAAGGTATATGTGAATTATTCATGACTAGATACTGCTCCCTTAAGTCCTTTCTCATTCCTTCTGCTGACTGTTTGGGATGGGAAAACTAGGCAAGATTAAAATAAGAACTGACCTAAACCTTTTTCCTTTTCTCAAGTTGAAGTTTTTGAAAGTTTGAGAAATTTAAGTTAACTTGGCTATTTTCTCAGTACTTTTCAGTTTGGATTACTTCAAGAAAGACTAGAAAACCATAAAAATTTTAAATCATAAAACAGTTGTGTTCATGAGATTTTCTCAAGAATAAAAACCTAAGTTTCTCAAAAGAGTGTGAATTGTTTCATCCTTTGAATTTATAATTTCAATGCTTCATATATAGTTGATAGTGAATAAATATTTGATTGATTGATTAAATAGAATAAAAACCCAAAACCTATTAAGCATAACATAGGCTGAGATGAGCAAAATAGGAGGGCAGGAAAGAAAGTAATAGAAATTAGTGATAAATGGAAAGGAGAGAGAAGTGTGAGAATACAGAAAAGAAATCATCATAAGGGACCAAAAAAGCTAATGAAAACACCTAAGTTTAAGAAAAACCTTAAGAATTCATTTAGTACATTTTTTAACTTCCAGATGGGACTAAACCATCTCAGAGGTAAAAATAACTCTTTATTAGTATATATACTCTTTTATAGTATACACACACACACACACACACACACACACACACACACATATAGATTTCCTCAGAGAATATGTGTGTATGTATATGTGTGTGTGTGTGTGTGTGTGTGTGTGTGTGTGTATGTGTGTATGTGTGTAAGAGTGCAGGTCTCCACAACACTTCTCCACTTTTTTCCGCTTTACCTGTCTCACTCTTTTCTTCTTTTTCTAGCACTCCTTTATTTGCTACCTTCCCCATTAAAATATGATCTCCTTGAGGTCAGGTATTATCTTGCTTCCTTGCATTTCTATGCACAGTAAGTGTTTAAAATAAGTATTCTCTCTCTGCTTGTGTGTGTGTGTGTGTGTGTGTGTGTGTGTGTGTGTGTGTGTGTGTCTTTCTGTCTCTGTCTCTCTGTTTCTGTCTCTCTCTGTCTCTGTGTCTCTCTCTGTGTGTCCCTTTCTCTTCTTCCCCTCTCTCCTGCCTCATTCTCCCCATCTATCCATCCAAATATCATCTTATTTATCCATCTTTCCTTTCACTTTTCAATATATACTAATTCCTGGGTTGTAGGAATCTCCTTTGCTTTTTGGCTATACTAACTCCCCTATCATGCTGAAGCTATGATTTTCTTCCAAATGCAACATCAATGCATAAGATATATCTCTTTCCCTCTAATCTCTTACCCACTCTCATCAAAATTTATATCTTCTTTGCCAAGATCTTTCAGGGACTTCCTAGATGATTGGCAAATTTATTTTGTAAATTTATTTAGCTAGGTTTGAATTTAGCTAATTACAATATCTTTCATGGCTCAGGATACTTTCTCCCTTGTGAATACTTTCTAGTGCAGTCATATTTTCTCATCTTGTTTGATTTTGATACCTATCCTTCCATAAATTTGTCTACCCTTTAAGTAAGTCTTAGTAGGGCAGAGGAACTTGTATCATCCTGGATTGAGTATGTGATCCCTTGCTCTCACTGCAAAACTAGCATTTCTCTTTTTCTTGTCATTCATGTCCTTGATATCTTTTATGTCGGTTTTTTTTTTTTTTTTTTGCACAGAATTACAATTGGTAAAACAGTCTACTTACACCAATCCATAAACTTCTCTTTTAATGACTCATGGTTTAGATTAATAGAATTATGGTGTTCCATGATTTATAGACTCATAATATCATCAGAAGAATATTGGTGTTTAAAAATGAGATTTCGTACAAGGAAGCAAATTGTGATCATGGACAATACTGAATAATTTCCCACATGCAAATCAGGCTATTTTCCTATTCAATTGTTGGCCAGCTCATTGCCCATCTTGTACAAGATACAGGTGCTTATCTGTAAACTCAAAGGACTGTCTATTCACTTATATATCATGCTATGATCTTGCATCCATTTTTCCCTCTTTGTAGATTACTGCATCAATTACTCCTGAGTGGATAGGAGTGTCTCATTAAGAAAGCCCTAACATTAGAATTAGAATGAAGAGATGTCAAATGAAAATAGGAATATATTTGGAAAACCTCCCCTTTCAAAAGGAATAGCTCTTCCATTTGGACCCTGTACATTCCATAACACTTTAGAAGACTTCTGGTGAGCATATTTTCCCCTATTTTATGTTTCAATTGATTTTAACAATAAGATCATTAAACAAAGCTGTCTTTAAGAGATGGGTTTGTCAAGGGATATTTTAATTGATCTTAATATATGTAGTGAAGATATTTTGTCTTGGAAGAGCCTTAAAAGCTACATTTTCATCTAACAACTCAAACTTTTTTGGTAATAAAAAATAAATAATGTTAACATATAAAATGAAAATCTAAGACAGCATTAAATGCATATGAACAGTCAGTCCACAAAATAATAGCAAATTGTCCACAATCATATCAAAAATCATTCTGAATCACTAATAATTAGAGATATGAAAAGTAAACCAATGATGAGAATTCATGTTATGCTCAGTAACTCAGTAAAAGTGGCAAAAGATGGAAATAATCTATATTGGAGGGAAAATTGGCCTACTGATATACTGCTGATAAAGCTGTCAAGTCATTCAACCATTTGTGGGGAGAAAACCTTTGAATGATGTAGAAAAACTGACTAAACTATTTAGACACCTTTAATCGAGCCTGTTGCTCAATAAATATTCTCCAAGGCTTTCAAAATTAGAAAATTAGAAAAAAGATCTTACACATATCAAAAATTTGTTAGTAGCATTTTTCATGGTTTCGAAATTGAAACAATAACATTTCACAATTTCATAATTCATCGATTAATTGATAAGCAAATTTAGGTATGTAAAGTTGAAGGAATAGTAATGAGCTTTATGTAAAATTCAGGGAATATAGAGTACCCCAAAATGTGTGTGAGGAGGTAATATGAAATAAGAATGGAAAGGTATGTTGGAGTTATAATGTAAGAGTTTAAATACATACTGAAAAATGTTTGTTTAATCCTAGGAGCAATTGAAGATTAGTTTGTTTGTTTGTTTGTTGAACAGGAGAGAGATTCAACGGAAATTAAAATAAAGTTTATAGTTAAGAAAAAAATCATACTGTCTCTACCACCATTTCTAGACATGACACCCCATTTGGGGTACTAATCACCTTGCTACTTATTGCAACATCATACTATATATTATTGAAATAATTTCCTGCCCCAAGCCTTTTTCTGTACCAATCTGCCTTATATATTCTAGGAACAATGCCTTTCTCAAGATGCAGAACCAAGCCTTCCCTTGCCTATCTAGGCACTTTCTCCCAGTCTCTAGAAGAGTGTCCTGGGTAGCACACATCTGAAATAAATGCTTGCACAAAAGTCAAGACATTTTTCTATTTTTACTTATACAAAGTGAGATTTCTAAATTACTTTTTCACCCCACCTTTGCATAAAAGCTGAAATGGGTAATTCTTTGACCAGTCAAATACTCTGAAAAGAAAATAGCAAAATGAAATTGATAAATGGGAAAATGTTGGCCAAAATATGGCAACTTTCTCTTTTTTCACTTTTTAAAACCCCAGTAACCAAATATATATATATATATATATATATATATATATATATATATATATATATATATATATATATATATATATATATATATATGTCTCCTGTAACCCCAGTCCCAAAGCCTACTGGTACTCAAGGAAATGTTGACCTGAAAAAGTACCAAAAAGTCTAGGCTTTTGGTACTATCCTCAAGGAGACCTAAAGCCTGAACATTTCAATCACACTATTAAAAATACTGGAAATATCGTAACCAGAATAATAGGTTCAGTGGTCAACACTCATTTCATTTTCAATCAAACCATTCTCCAATTGATAAATGGTCAAAGGATATGAACAGACAATTCTCAGACGAAGAAATTGAAACAATTTATAGACATATGAAAATATGCTCCAAATCATCATTAATCAGAGAAATGCAAATTAAGACAACTCTGAGATACCACTACACACCTGTCAGATTGGCTAGAATGACAGGGAAAGATAATGGGGAATGTTGGAGGGGATGTGGGAAAACAGGGACACTGATACATTGTTGGTGGAATTGTGAACACATCCAGCCATTCTGGAGAGCAATTTGGAACTATGCTCAAAAAGTTATCAAACTGTGCATACCCTTTGATCCAGCAATGTTTCTACTGGGCTTATACCCCAAAGAGATACTAAAGAAAGGAAAGGGACCTGTATGTGCCAAAATGTTTGTGGCAGCCCTGTTTGTAGTGGCTAGAAGCTGGAAAATGAAAGGATGTCCATCAATTGGAGAATGGTTGAGTAAATTGTGGTATATGAATGTTATGGAATATTATTGTTCTGTAAGGAATGACCAGCAGGATGAATACAGAGAGGACTGGTGAGACTTACATGAACTGATGCTGAGTGAAATGAGCAGAACCAGGAGATCATTATATACCTCAACAACGATACTGTTTGAGGATATATTCTGATGGAAGTGGACCTCTTCGATAAAGAGAACCTTAATTGATCAACGATGGACAGAAGCAGCTACACCCAGAGAAAGAACACTGGGAAATGAATATAAACTGCTTGCATTTTTGTTTTTCTTCCCGGATTATTTATACCTTCTGAATTCAATTCTCCCTGTGCAACAAGAGAACTGTTCGGTTCTGCACACATATATTGTATCTAGGATATACTGCAACCCATTCAACATGTAAAGGACTCTTGCCATCTGGGGGAAGGGGTGGAGGGAGGGAGGAGAAAAATCGGAACAGAAGTGAATGCAAGGGATAATGCTGTAAAAAATTACCCTGGCATGCGTTCTATCAATAAAAAGTTATTAAAAAAAAAAAGAAATTGTATCCAGAATGAAAAAAAAACCACTCATTTCATTTTCATGCCTACAATACCCCTATGAATGATGCTACAGGTTTTATACCATATTTGCTCATGTTTGAGCATAAAACACATTGATTTATTGATTTGTAGGTTGGTACTTCATATTCACATGGAAGGAAGTGATGACACTGTATACACTCCTAATAAGCCACAGAGTCAGTTCATATATGTGACAGATTTTATGATACCAGATGTGCTGTCAAGACCTTTGAGAAGGAGATGGAACTTTCAAGGGATTCACAAGTTAGCTGGCAGATGGAAAGCTAACCCATACAAAATAATTGAGAGAGTAGACAAAGTGCCAGTTTACAAACTAGATCCAGAGGATAGAGGGAAATCCTATTAAAAGTAATACAAACATCTATGGCCTACCAAAGAACTATTAAAAAAAAGTCAGGTGGATACTCACCTAGGAAAAGGCTGAGAAAAAGAGACTGTTCACTTATGGTACAAAGACTTTCTCACCAAGATATGGAAGCTGAAAATGATATACCCAGTGAAAGAAACTACTTACATTATTATAAGACAACTTCTTTCCTTCTCTAAACTACTATAGAGATTCAGAATATAGATTCATCCCTCAGAGCTCAATAGCCAACTTGACATGGCTCCCATGTGTAGACACAAAAATCTGTAATGATCCTAATGGTCAGTTTATTGCAACTAATAGTTCTGGTTTAGAAGTTCTGTGACAGGAGAACTAGGCATATTGGACTAGATACTAGGATAAGTTATAATATTACAGGTAAACCTGTGGATACAATTATGAATATATTCAGGAAATGATACTAGTAATTGCCCATGTGAAATATGCTTTGCATATAATTGCATGTTACTTCTGTATTACATAGTTGAGTATGTTTGTTCTTTATTCTGCTATTATATTTATTTGACTGTATTCTATGTTCTATTCATGCTATAATCATTGCTGTTTGTTAACGTTTTGCATATTCACTACTATTTTTATTTCATAATCACATACTTCTGGCTTTTTAGCTTCCAAAAATAAAATGGAAGATGCCAACCTCATTTCAGGTCATTGAAGTAAAAGACTCTGAAAAAAAGCTGACTTGAGAAAATCTGTAAGTCTCTGTTGAGATTGCTACACTGAAGGCTTTGGGAAACTTTCCATTTTTTGAAATGTAGGATTCTCTAGGATTTGAAATCTAGGAAATGAGCATCATGGGCTTCTTTCATATCACTGCCAAAAGTAGTATCTTGGTAAAGGCTGAATAATCTCATTTCCAATGGGAGAACTCCTTCACTCTATACTGTCTGGTGTATATTGTCATATGCTCTCTGATTTCTGTTTTGCTATGATTTAGATAAATTGTTTCTTTGATAATTGCTCATTGTGGAACTGCTATTTGGTTAGAAAGGGGACAAGACACGTTTACAAAATTTGGAATCCTGCTTTCCCCAATTAATAAAATAACATCTAGAAGTTAGCTTAAATCTGCAAATCATATTCCCTAGATTAACAATATTTAAAGAAAGTTAGATATAATCCTAGTCTGATAAACCTTCTCTCTGAGGTCAGAGTGGTTTCCCTTAACATCCTTTGCTTTGTCTTCCTTCTTGACAGGAAGTCTCTTTTAGGTAAGGATGAGGGAAGAAGAGGGTAAGGATGAGGGAAGAAGAGGCTAAAGAGTTCTATCCTACCTTTTTTTGAGCCACATAATGACACCTCCATGCTACATGTTGAGAATAGCCTCTCAATACTACTTGATATCTTCTAGATTCTTAATCAAAGATGTGATGTTCCTCAATTACTCAGATCTTACTGTTTCAAACTTTCTTTGCAGGAAAGTCAATAGAGGCAGAATGATGATGTTAGTATCCGTTGGGCTGAGATTAGTGTCACAGTGATGGAAATGCAGTAGTTAGTCCATTGACAGTAATTCCTTTATGGGATCAGTAGGGGGACAGTGGGGGGGGGGGCGAGGAGAAGAGGTGGAGTGGGAGAAGGAATGACTAAAATAGTCCTACCCTTCTAGATTACTCACAGATGCATCCTCCCTTATGTCAACCACATGAGCAATTACAGAATGCAACACTTCTGAGATGTTCTTAAAGGGTAAGGGAGGAAAAACAGGAGGGGCAAGTTATTTAGGTCAGGATCATCAAGGGTTACAAAAAAAGGAGAAAACTTAAATAGTTCTTACTTTCAAAGTAGCAAGTGATACGAAATGGGAAGAGAACTATAGCCATCCATTAAAAGGCAGGTCATATCAAAGCTGATGCCCAAAGCAATATGAACTTAATAACAGAAATCTGGTGCCAGAGCAGCAAGGTTCATAAAAAATCTTGGCAACTGACCAATAGGAAAGGGGAAGAGTGTGATTATGGCTTCTCAATGAATTTGTCATGGAAATGACTATCATGGGCTTCCTTTCACATCACTGCCAAAGACAGTATTCCTTTCTTCTTTCCAATACAGAAAAGAAACAAACATTTTCCTTTCTAAATGAAATAATACCATATCCTGGTTTAGCTCACAAATTCATCCAAGAGAGGGAATTCAGAGCTGCTAAAACAGCAGCTATATGACCCAGCTTCACCACATGGCTATATAAGGCATAAAAGTTAATAGCATGGTGAGAAATAGCATTAATGCAGTTTTATTGTTGTAGTTAATTTTGTAAATTAAGTTCCAATTACCTGCTACTTCCAGAAAATACTGACTGTGCTAGAAGTGGGAAATTGATGCAAAGTTACTAACCAGCTCTGGGTTATGGATGTTACTGATAAATTACAGCAGGTGAGTCTAGAATAGAGCTTAACCTCTTTTTGTGTCATGGTCCCCTTTGACAGTCTGATAAAGTCAGTAGACCCCTTCTCAGAATCATGAAAAAAGACTAACATGTGCACTGGCCTAGGCCTAAATCACTATATCCTCCCCCCAACACATCAAACAAATTCTTACTCAAACTCTTGAACATCTTTATCATTGTAGAATATAAATTCTTTAAAGGAAAAGATTTTTTCATTTTTTAAAAATTTGAATCCCAAGCATCTGGCTCAGTGCCTGGCACAAAAGTGCTTAATAAATAATTACTGATTGATTAATCCATTGAAATAGTGTCTCTGCTTCCAATCTTCCCATCCTCCAAAATGATCTTCTGACATTTAAAGGACATTTAATGTCATTCTTCTCAACAGTTATTGATAGCTCCCTATTGTTCAGCAGTTCTCAAAATGTGGAGTGAGGAGTGAGGAAATGTACAGATCTCTAAGAACCTTTTTCTGAGTTGAACGAGATCCCAGAGACCATCCAGTTCAACTCACCTGAACAATGATCTTGATTACAGCAAATTCAATGATTGGTCATCCCATCTTTGTTCAACAATCTTTCAAAGAAAGAATTCACTATCTCACATTTCTTCCTCCTCCTCTTATTTGTTAAAGTCCCCCTCTTCTTTTCTGTATTGAAATCTTTCTCCTCCTTCAAGTCCCAGATTAAATGCCACCTTCTTGATTTCCTCTGAAAATTACCTCCAGATCTATATTGACTTCTCTCTCCTCAAATGTTCCCAGAACATTTTGTCTAACTTTCTTCTTTGGCTCACTTATATCTTGCCTCCTAGTCATATATTTATGATAGCTCTCCCTTTCAAATATAAAATTCTTGAGAGTTTATAATCTAATTTGTGGGGTTTTTTGTTTTGCCTCTCAACTATTTGGGCAGTGATTTGCATATATAGGTGTTTAGTAGATATTTGTTAATTGAATCATAAGCAGACTGGAATTGAATCCTAAAACTCAAAAGTTTTATCCTGGACTCAAGATTCCAATTTCACAAGTGTATGGTGGCCTAGGTCATGTTTCTTTTAAAAAGAGATCTGAGAGTGTTGGGTAACTGCTTATCCAAGATGGGTTAGCAATGGGATATGGCAAGCAAGAAATAAAGTGTAATCCTAGGTTATGTGTAAAGAGAAATAATATCCAAAAGTAAGGTAGTGATAGTCCTACTTTATTGTGATCATGATGAGACCACAAGTGGATCACTCTGTTCAGTTCTGGTCACCACATTTACAACAGGAAGAATATTAATAAGTTGGAACAGATCCAGGATAGTGCTACCAAGATGGTAAGGAGGTTTCCATTTCATGTTTTTTGAATATTGATCAGATCTAGTGATGTTAAGCTTAGAAAGAAAACTTTTGAAAGAAAAGGAAGGAAGTATGATAGCTGAGGGGTATGAAAGAATGTCATTGGAAGAAGGAGATGATTCAAAGGGCTAAACAAAATATATTGGGTGGAAGATAAAAAGTTGCAAGTTTAGGCTTGAGAAAAACATTTTCATAATTAGAGCTGTCCAAAAAAAGAATAGGCTGAATCAGGAGTCGATTCCCTCTCCAAGGCTTTTCCTGACATCTACCAAGGGCTGGATATCTACTTACTTGTCAAGTATATTGTAGAAGGCATTTTGATTCAGTTGTGGTTGGACTCTGGGATCTTTTGTGGCATTAAAATTCCAAGAATTGAAGCTAGAAAGTAATTACTGACAAATTATCTCCTCCACTTCTCCAGGAGACAGGAAGATCTTGAGATCCATATTTGAATTGGATGGAAAAAATTTGATACTGTGAACCTCAAGGGAGGCAATTCTTTTTCTTTAATAGTATTTTACTTTTTTACTAACATGTAAAGATAGTTTTTAACATTCATTTTTGTAAAATTTTGAGTTCTGGATTTATTTTCCTTTCTTCTCATGCCTCCTCTCTCCCCAAGACAGCAAGCAATCTGATATAGGTTATATACGTACAATTATTTTAAATGTATTTACACATTTTTCATGTTGTGAAAGAAAAATTAGAATGAAAGGGGGAAAAGAAGAAAAAAGCTAACAAATAAACAAAGATGAAAATTGTACGTATCAATCCACACTCAGTTTCTACAATTCTTCCTCTGTATGCAGATGACATTTTCCATCCCAAATCTATTGGAATTGTCTTGGATAACCATATTGCTCAGAAGAGATAGGAATGAGGATTTCTGAGCAATAATGGTTATTAATTTGGGGTCTGACCCATTGTCAATAAATAGTAAAGATTTTGTGAGCAGATTTGTGAATGCCCTGTTATAACCTTACCTATTGCCCTTCAAAGGCAAGCTGGGTAGCATAGTAGATAAAGCACTGGTCCTGGAGTCACTTTAAGACCAAATTAAGTTCTATCTACTTCAGTGCTCTCAACTGTAAAATGGGGATAATAGCAGCTCCTAACTTCCAGGATTGAAATGATAATCAAATGGGATAATATAAAGTGCTTAGCACAATACCAGGTACATAGTAGATGGTATATTAATGCTTGTTGTACCTTGCCCTTTCCTTTCCCAAAGGGGAAGACAAAAGAAAGTCCCAGTTCTTTTATGGCCTGCCTGCTAAGATATCTATCTAGTGCTAGTTTAAGTACTAATTAATTTTCTATATCTGGAAAATTGTAATTGTGTTGAAAGAAGAGTTTAAAAGTCAATCTAAATTAATTTACTACAGTAACAAAACCAATACAAAGTAGCAACTCTATCCCTAAGTCTATCCTTAGGCATCTTTTGAAACAATTCTAGAGCTGTTTGAATCTAGTACAATACAATTTACATTGGCTCTGGATTAAAGGAAATATACAATATCATATGGTGATAATTATGATAAAGTCAGACCCCATATTACCAAATCTGATTCAAAATAATAATAATCACTTATTGGCTGTTATAGGTATGTCTCTTCTAAGAGATTACTTTTGTCTTCATTTCTAATATAATTACTTCAAGATAGATATAAATTCTTGATACTGGGCAAGTTACTTAATCACTAAATGGCTCCAGAAGCTCTCAAAGACTAGATTAAAGAGTTAGAGATCTGTATTTTTGATGGAATACTTAGTTCTAGGAATATATACATATATATATATATATAAAATTGAAGTAAAAAATAAACACATCAATAAATGAATGGATGCAGAAATGCATCAATTAAGAAATTTGTTTGAAGATTTTTTTCTTTAGTAGTTTTTTGATGTGCCTCCTGTACCAAGCTGTTGACTCTTTTTCATGTTTGTCTCATTTCTTTTCCTAATTTTTCCTCTACATCACTCATTTGAGTTTAAAAATACTTTTTGGACTCTTTTAGAGTCTCAAACTAATTCACATTTTTCTTTGAAGCTTTGCATGTAGCTGCTTTGATTTAATTGCTTCCAAATTTGTGTTTTGATCTTTCCTGTCAGTAATTTTCTTTGGTCAGGTCTTTTGTTGTTGTTTGCTCATTTCTGTTTCTTGTTTTGCTAACAACTATTTCTTGACTTTTGATGTTATGTTACAGTTGGGTTTTGATCCAGATTTTTTTTTTTTTGGCTGCTGTGTTCAAAACTAGCTTTAGAGTCTGCAAGATTTTAGTTTTTCCAAGGTAGGTATGATTTGGAGAGAGATGTGGTTTGTAGTTTGATCTTTGAGTGACTGCAAGCACTTTTTTGCTCTAGAACTGTGACCCAGATCCTTACTCTTGGTAATACTTCACTTTGCTTTGGTAATGCAATCCAAAATCACATATAGGCAATATAACAGAGTCCCACTTCCAATACAAGCAAAGGATCCTCTGTATTCATCTTCTGATCAGTTATCTGACCCCCTTACTGTCTGAGTTGAGAGCTCTGGAAGTGACCTTTGAACACTCAATTACTTCCAAGGCCTACTGCTAGCTTGTCAGGGCACAGCCTAGGATGGACTATGCTCTACTCTCACTCCAGTGAGACAGGTGTTTCCTGTTTAGCTTCTAAATTATTTCAGGCAGAAAAATAATTTTATTCTGGCTTTGCATTCATTCTGTCTCTCCAGAATTTGTTTTGAGACATTATTTTAACATTTTTGGAAGGAAATTTGAGAAAACTCAGGAGACTTCTGCCTTCACTCCACTTTCTTATCCAGGATTTTTTAATAGGGAAAGTAAAATTTTATCTACTAATCTTAAAAAAAACAAAAAACAAAAAACAAAAACAAAAAAACTAGATTCCTGGGGACCTTTTTAGAACTGCAAATGACATTGAGAATCTCAGAGAACTTTTAGTTAAGTTAGGTCTAGATTGCATATCTTTCATTCTCTGGTAAATTTTACTTTTATTATAGGCATCTTAAACTCAACATGTCTAAAACAGAACTCATTATCGTTCTTCTTAGACCTTCCACTCTTCCAAATTTTTCTTGGGTTATACCTCAGTCAAACTGAGATTTGTTAAAGATTATTGGGGACACAACTGGAATTAGCCAGTTGAGTAACACAGATCTTCCCTTCCCTAGCCTTGCCTTCTCTTCCTTTCCTTTTTTTCTTTCCTTTCATTTCCTCTTTCCTTCATTTTTCTCTTCCATCCTGTCTCTCTGTCTATATAAAATATTTCGCTCTTACCTATACATGTTCTGCCCAAAGGAATGTAAATATGGATCTCTGAAATCTAACAAGATATCTTGAGGTTAATAGGCTAGATTTCTATTTTTTTTAATTCTTTAAAAAAATTTTAAATTGTAGCTTTTAATTTTCAAAATATATATATGGATAATTTTCGAAATATATATATGGATAATGAAATGGACATTCATTCTTACAAAACCCTGTGTTCTAATTATTTTCCCTCCTTTCCCCTTCTTCCCCCAGTCGATAAGTGATCTAATATATGTTAAACATGTGCAATTCCTCTATACATATTTCCACAAATATCATGCTGCACAAGAGAAATCAGATCCAAAAGGAAAAAAAAAGAGAAAGAAAATAAAATGCAAGTAAACAACAACAAAATGAGTGAAAATACTATATTGTGGTCCACATTTAGTTCCCACTGTCCTCTCTCTGGGATACTATATTGTGGTCCACATTTAGTTCCCACTGTCCTCTCTCTGGGTGCAGGTGGCTTTCTTCATCACAAGACCTTTGGAACTTGTCTGAATCACCTCATTGTTGATGAAAGCCAAGTCTATCAGAATTGATTGTCATATAATCTTGCTGTTGCCATGTATATTGATCTTCTGGTTTGGCTCATTTCACTTAGCATCAGTTCATGTAAGTCTCTCCAGGCCTCTCTAAAATCATCCTGATAAACTAGATTTTTTCTTTCAGGAAAATACCTTAAACATAAATTACTCGGGCTCTCAATGATTAGCCAACAATTGGTCTCAGGTCAACCCTTAGCTTGGTCATTGTTTGGGTTTTGATTAGCTCAGAGTGAAAATAAATGACAATTGTTTTTGTTTTGGCCAGAAACGCTGAAAGTAGTTTGTCTTCCTCTCCCAGAGTTACATATATACATACAAACATACATATACATATAAATGTACGTATGTGTGTATTTCTATATACATAGATGTGTATGCTCATGTATTTGTTTATGTACATAGATGGAGAGATAGACAGACAATAAAAAATCCTTCTCTGCCTCATTTCTTACCTAGCCTTAATCACTGAATGGTCATCACCTCAGTCATGCTGAGACTTATCTTACAAAAACCAAGGTCTCCCACTGCATCCAGGGCCATCTCCAGTCATCCTGATCTTGCCACTGAACCCACATGAACAAAGAGGAGAAAGTGAGACTGGTGACTTTGCACAGCCCTTCCTCACTTAAATCCAATTCACTTGCATGTCACCGCATGGTCCTCTTTGGGAACAATAAACAAACAACATTATTGTCAAGAGCACTGCCATTCCCCCAACCTTTACCTTTTTTTGCCCAACAACCTTCTTCCCTCCCCTTACTTCTTATACCATCCCACTGAGGATCATCTCCATTCATTCTGATCTACATTTTGCCTTTGGACCCAGAAGCCTCTGGAGGGGAAAATGAGGCAGGTGACTTTGCACAGTCCTCCCTCACTTAAATCCAATTCACTTGCAAGTCTTGGCAACACCTTTCTGATGTTGTGGTCCCCTTCCAGCACAAAAGACAAACAAACAACCCCCACTACCTATTCCCACTACAGTTGCCTTTTATATTACGTTCTATCTACTTTCAAAATATCTGTTTTAATATGGTGTTTCCAATTAGGATAATAATTTCTTGAGAACAGATTCTATGTTTTTGCTTTTTCTTTGTATTTCTAGTACTTATAATGTTTGGCAGATAGAAAGTACCTAATAAATGCTTATTGACTGATTCCAGTAGTATGGGAAAGACTTGGAAAAAGTAATGATGTTGATACATTTAAATTTTTTAACCATGGTGGTCATGCATTTGTGCTTCTACTAATATTAGACTGACTCAAAATGTTCAATGTGAGCATTTAAAAGAATATTGTTCTGGTTTCACTTCCTTTTATTAGTTCTCTGTCAGTTGAGTATGGAATTTTATTGTTCTCTTTTGTTGTTTGTAACTCTTTGATATTTAAGGAATATTACTCCAGAGAAGGGGCAGCTAGAGGATACAACAAATAGAGTACCATATCTGGAGTCAGGAAAACCTGAATTCAAATGTGGACTCATTCTTACAAGCTGTGAGACCTTGGGCAAATCACTTAACCTTGTTTACTTCAGTTTCCTAAGCTGTAAAATTAATTCCAGAAGGAAATGGCAAGCCATTTCATATCTTTATCAAGAAAAACCCAAAAGGAATCATGACGAGTCAGACATGACTGAAAATGACTACAAACAACAACAACATTCCCAGTGAAGCAGGCAAAGTCTGTCGCTCTTAAAGACCACACTTCAATGACTGTTAGATATATTGTCCCCAGAAGTTGATATAAAGACTAAACATTTCAAGATTCATTTAAGCCCTCAATGAAATAGGATGAGTAACAGTGAAGCTCAGAGTATATTCAAAAATTTAAAATGACACCAAGAATTGAAAAACTATTACAGCAAAATAGCCTGATTTTTTGAAATCTTAGAAAACAATTTTAAAATTTAAATTATATATAAATATATACAAATAAATATAATTGAAAAAAATCTTAGAAAACAAAGCCTCTAAATGGACCTGGAAGCGTTAGGGCACATTTATAAACCACTATAATGTAGCATAGGTTTCTCAAAAAGGAAAAATAGTTTTAAAAAAAAGTAAGTTTAAAAATTGTTAACCATTGCTATAAAAATATGTTTGTTATCAACTAGAAAATGTAGAGACTGGAATAGTAGAGATTTTTAAAAGATAATTTTTTATTCTTGAAATTTACTTTTTAATTTAAATAAGTCTAGGTAAGTCTGTAAGTTCTGGCTATCTTTACCATGTTATTAACATCTACCATCAAAAATGTTTTGGCAATTAAAAAAAAAGCCACAACTCTAGGAGGGCTAGAAGTATTACTAATAAGAGAATGAGAATCTCCATTAAAAGTAGTGATATATAGAGAAATAAACATCTTGTAATTATAGAAACTTCCTATAGAAATGAAATATTGTAGCAGGATGCTTACATCTATGCCTCCAAGTTAGCTGAATGTACTTAAGAAATGTCCTTACCTTTCTTTAAAAAAGGTGCTATCAATTCCTTTTCTGCGCAGTAGATCTTGTGGTCCATAGGGAGTATCCTTGCATTTGGTATCCGTATCACAGAGTAGTGTTTGCAGAAATGGGAAAAAGCCAGTACTAGGAAGATTTCGAGGTGCAAGGTAACCTGAAAATAAATTCATAGAATTTTAAAAATAGTTTCACTATTTAATCTGGCATGAGAAGTATGCTCTGAAAGGTAAAAAACAATACAAGAATATTTCCCTCCCACACACACATTACCTTCTGGTGGAAGGAAAAAACTGATTTCTTTCAGTAACTTATCCTTCCTCATTAATATTTCCCTTAAAGATAAGGAGATGGAAAGATTTTTGAGTTGTCAGATTTTTTAAAATAAAGTTATTCTTTTGACGAAAGGAAAATCTATCTTCCATCCCTACCAAATAATCTTGAGATCAGTTGACTAGTATCCACTCTGCCTTTTAAGACACTTGTAGGAAAGTGTGACCCAGGTTTACATGTATACTATTATGCTTTAATTTTTCCTGATTTTTGCTTTCTCTTTGAGGGAATTGAAGAGATTAGGATGGCAAGTGGCTAATTGTAGGAATTGAGTAAACCATACTGACTTCATCTCATGACTCGATTCTGGAGATACTCAGTTCCCTTTCTATTGATTATGGGTCTAGACCAATTTCTGACTTGTGAAAAAAACTTCCTTCAGTTTAAGAGACCCTTAACCAAGGGTCTCTAAATTATGCTGACCAGAAATCCAGTTAGGTGCAAAGACTGATGCAAGGAGTTTTCTCACAGTTGGACATCTCAAGCAATCCATATTTGTTATCTGAAAACTAGCCCTGTACTGATCACTCAGCAATTGTTTCCACGTTCCTTTGATTGTTTATAAGCACTTGGGAGGAGTGGGATACCCTCTGTTTCTGAATTCAAGTAATTCTACCTGTTAACTCTCCCCCTCCCAATTTAGAAAGTCTCTAATCTTTCATCTGATTAGAAATCAGATTACCTAATGTATTTTGTTTTTAATTAATTGGTCTTATGTATACAAGAAAAACTTGTACATTCAAGGGATTTCATGGTGAGGCAGCTAGGCAGTGCAGTAGATAAAGTTCAAGGCCTGGAATAAGGAAGATGTGAATTCAAATCCAGCCTTATACACTTAACAATCTGTAATCCTGGCCAAATCCGGTAATGTTTGCCTCAGTTTCCCCATTTGTAAAATTAGGATAACAATAGCACCAGCCTTCCAGGGTTGTTGTGATTATCAAATAAGATTATAATTAGAGAGAATATAGCACAAGTGACTGGCACATAGTAAATGCTATATAGATGATAATTACATAGGAAGCTCCCAGAATGGAAGTTCTTCTACCAACATACTTCTTTGCAATTGATAGAGATTTTCTTGGTGCATTAAGAAGTCAGCCTCTACTATGCTTAATTCTAAGAAATTGTTTGACAGGAAAAATTTTTTCCAAAAGTATTATAGCTGTTAGAAAACAATAGGTTTACAATTTAAGTTTTTTATATCCTTAATCATAATATTTGCCATAACAAAGAAACAATGGATTTTGTTCAGTCCTTTCAGTTAATTTGAGTCTTTCTTGATACCATTTGGGCTTTTCTTGGAGTAGTTTGCTATTTCCTTCTCTAATTCATTTTACATACGAGGAAATCAAGGCAAACCGGGTTCAGTGACTTGCCTAGAGTCACATAGCTATTGAGTGTTTGAAGCTAGATTTGAACTCACAAAAAAGAATTTTCCTGATTCTAGACCCAGCATTCTATCTTGCCACCTAGAGGCCCTAACAATGGACTAAATAAAAGATAATGTTAGAGGTGAAATGTAGAATTCCAATCTCTATACAATTATTTGATATCATGTGTAGAATGACATCATAACAGTGAACTCTCTATAGGGCAGCTTTTAGAACTGAGTGAAACATCAGATTGATGAGGAAAGTGAAAATTAAAACAAACAAAAAACCCTCTACAAAATCCTCAGAATAATGCTATGGATTTGAAGTTGTGGAGACCATTGCTGAAGGTATTACTGAAGTCTGCTTTTCCTTTGAAGAAAAACAAAGAGTAGGAAAGAGTAAGAATTGTACAGCTTAGTGGGGAGTAACATACCAGATGAGAGAAGAGAAAAAGGAAATCTGATTCAAGTAACATAAATACATGTGGATATAAAAAAATTACTTTAGGTAACAGAAAGTGAAAACTGGAAATAAAAGGAAATAAGATATGGAGAGATGAAGAGGAAAAAGAAAAACCATAAGAAAAAAATGAAGAATGATAATAATGTGAATGTTTTAAAATTCAGTCTCAGAAGAAAGTCCATGCAACTAAATCCCCACATTCCCTGATGACCTTAGCAACCAGTGTCTCCTGATGCCATGAAAATCACTGCTTCACCCAAACAATTTTGGCACAAAACTTATTTTTGACTCATAACCAATCTAAATCCAAACCCCAGTGGACCAAGAGTAATTCCCTTTTGTGTTCTTCTATCTTGACAAAATTCTTTGTAAGTTATAAGACAGGTTCCTGGTCTCCCTCTCACATTTCCCCTTCATGACAAAATTCTACTACAGTAGACTATATATGGGTAAAAGTTCAATATATTTAAACCTTTTATAATGGTTTCTCTACAATGATTACTGCAACTGTAATAAGACTTTGATTATTGGTGTTTCACTCTCTTTGGGTGTGGTCTTGGGAAGGAAAAAATTAAAGTATATATAGTGTTTCCACCCTCCAATGCACACTGTGTCCCTCTTACCTGTTTCTAATTTTCAAGGTAAAAAATAAAGGTGCAGCAGAGATAAATCAGAATCATCATCAGCACCCCCTTTGTATCCCTGACTACAGAAGGGCAAAGGAACTGAAGAGGAACATGTAATAGTAAGAAGACAGACAAGAAATATTAGGTCAAAGGAATAGTGCCAAGGAAAAGGCAGGGATCTTCATACTAGCAGGTATATTTGTAGCAGGTCCAGGCAGGCACTGCTTACAATTAATAGGGAGTGTCTAAAGAAGAACTTGCTCCAAGTGATTAATTAGCTCCGAAGTCTTCTTTGGTATATGCAAGGATAGATGTGTCTCTTTTCCAGAAATCTAAATTTATGTAACAGATCAGAGGACCCAAGGGCTACAAGGAGCATCACAAGCCAGCTAGTCTAACACTATCATTTTAAAGAGAAATAAAATTATTTTTTCAGTGGGTGATTATTCCATTTCAAATAGCTTCTTGAGTTACCAAAGAAGTTTTCTCAGTGTTCCCTTCAAAAATAAGTTGCCCTCAAACCTTTGAAATGTCATAAAATTTACAAAAAATGTGGTTTCCAGAGAACTTTTCAGGAATACAACTGCTGCATAAAAGATGGTCCACCTCTTATAGGATTAAGGTACCAATATGGATATAAAGGAGGTAGGGGAAAGTTCAAAGGTGCATACAGCTTCTAAAAAAATTAGAAAGTCAGACAAATCCTTATGATATTCTCCTAAAGAACTACCACTAGGTATTTTGATATTCAGGGCAAATATAACAAACTATGCCAAGGGCAAGTGACATGAAACAGCACTTAGTTGTGGGCTAGTGAAGAAAAGACCAAGATTTTGGAAGGTTTAATGTGAAGTCAATGTCCAAGAAGGTCATTTTCTTAGAGTAAAGAAAGGTGAAGCACCGGGTATGGTGGAAATTAAGGTGAATATGAAGTCAGAGACTCTAGATTCTTATGCTGGCTCTGCCATTTATAAGAACTAAGTTTATGTTCCTATGATCTTGTGACCTCAGTCTAATATCTCATCATACATTAATACCTGAAAGAATCTATGAATGTTACCTAGACAAATACCTCCAGTTTTACAAATGAAGAAAGTGAGAACCATATGATTTACATGACTTGCTCAGGATCACAAATTTTGTTAAATAATTAAGGTAGAATTTGAGTCTGGGCAATGACTCCCTATTCAGCACTCTATTCACGATATTCAATGAGATAATAAATGTAAAGCACTTTGCAAAATAGAAATGCTATCATTATCATCATCATCATCATCATCATCATCATCAATCATCCTGACTCCAACATCCAGTAATTTTCTATTTAATTTAATTTTTTTTAATTAATTAGGTACAAAAGGAAGCTAGTTGATGCTGTGGATAGAGCACTAGGCCTGGGTTTAGGATGATCTGAGTTTGTTTGGCCTTAGACCAAACTAACTCTTTGACTCTAAGTGAGTCACATAACTCCTACTGGCTTCAGTTCCTTATGTGTAAAATAGGAATATACTGGAGAAGGAAATGGCAAACTACTCATTCTAGTATCTCTGTTAAGAAAATTCTATAGACAAAGTCCATGGGATCACATAGAATTGGATACAATTGAATGACTAAACAACAACAAATTAGGTGCTAAATTCAACACACTAAAGAAATATTTTGAGTTCTATTGTTAAATTCTACCAACTCTAGTACTCTGGAACAAAGACCAGTGACTCTATGCAAGTCTATAAATCTATAAATCTATACTCCTCGATCAGAAAGGAATACAAAGTTATTAAGAAAATTCTATTGTTTCTGAGTTAATGTGCCTGTGTGGGTCTTGGGTCATACTATTATAGGTACTCTCATAAAGTATATAACTATTTCAAAGTTGCCTTTATTGTTAGAATTCTTTTTATGGATTACAAAAAGCTAACTACATCATCTGAACAGACACTCCAGCAATACCTACTGGCATTCAATGTCAGTTACCTTACTCTTCCTCTCAAGAAAACCAAAACTGTCATAAAACTTGGAGATCCTACAGGTAAAATTCACACTCACATAACCATCATGATAACAGAATTAACACCACTTTTCTCTCAGCAAAAGGGAAAATGGAGTTGAGAGTCCTTTTTCTCACACTGATTCCTTTTCTAAAGTTTTGACATAATGAGACCATGGATAGACTTTTGAAAACTTTTGCTTTGGGCCTTAAGATTGTACTGGCCAAAAGTCAACTTTTGTGTCTATAGACTTCAAATCCTAGACTTCTCTTTAAGTTTACAAGTGATACAATAAAGGAAAAAAAAACATACCCCTCCACATCACCCCCCAAAAATCATACATATTCCCAAAGTATCCTCCTGGATAACACTCAATACAGTCCAATATTATTTCAGGACTTGAGCCAAACCAAACTATAAACCATGGACTGGAACAAACTGCATTAATTTGATGAATTGCAAATTAAACTAAACTGAAATATTAGATTTTTTTTTCTTTGCTGAACCCTAAAGTGAGCCATTTTTTTTTTAATTTAAAACAGGGTTCATTTTAAGGCCAAGCACTTTAAAACTTTAAATGCTTGGTAAATAATTGAGTTATCAGCCAACATAATTATATAATCAACATTTCTCAGCATTTCTGTGTTTAACTTTCATGACTTCAAGCATGTGTCTGATTTTTTTAGTAACTGCATTTTTGCTTTTGCTTTAGCAATCACACATTTACAGCTTTCTGCAGTAAAGAAAAAAATGGCAGGTGCAATGAAGACATTTGTGGAATGTTTGATATCCTATTAAGTGCTTCCCTCATCTGTTCATCCTACTGTTTAAGAATCAAGACCTCTGGGTACATTCAATGGATATTTTCATCGGTTATCTTATTTAAAACTCAAATTTTGTTTTGCAATTATGCACCCAACACATAGTGTAAATTCTATGGGCTCTAAGGTGACAAGCTTCTTAGAGTATGACTAAAGTCCCAGTGACTTTTCCCCTTGGTTTTTAGAAGCTGGCTAAGACAGAGAGGTTTAAAGTAGGAAAAAATACAATACAAATCCATCATCTGACAGAATGGAATGTAAAATTCGGGTTAAAAATAGTTTTAACTTTTAAAATAATAATAGCTTTATATTTTTCAAAGTACACGCAAACATAATTTTCAACATTTACACTTCTTTGCAAAACCTTGTGTTCCAAATTTTTCTCCCTTCCTCACTCCCTTCCCCTTTCCCTGGACAGCAAGTAATCCAATATAGGTTAAACATATGCAGTTTTTCTAAAGTATTCCCACAAAAATGTCTTAGCTTTAAGAATTTTCTTTGCTATATGATATTTATAGTACTGTAGATTTTATGTGTTATAATAAGTGGAAATTGTTTGTAATTAGTAGTTTTTAAAATTGAAATGTTAGCACAAAGGGTCACAAAATTCCAGAGAATTAGTAGCAAGAAAAATGTTTTTCATATTACCAATTTTATTTTGTATACTGCATTTTATGGGCTATGTTATGATTAACTATGTTATGAAAAGTGTCTATTATCAGAATTAATGTTTTGTTAAAGAATTGTATACAGAAAAGTATATTTTTTAGCAATTTCTAAAAAAAAATTATAGTTTTTGGCAGTTGCAAGAACCTAACTCAATAATCCCACTTAGTTCAATGTATCAACATTCACATTTTTGTCTTTCCCACAAATTTTCTCAGAATATTATTCCCCCAAAGTTGAAGATTAACTATTTCCTTTGAAGGCCTGTGGCCAAAATTATCATATCCAGCAAAATTATCCAATATTTTTTTTTTCTGTTCCAATTTTTTTTCCCTTCCTCCCTCCACCCCCTCCCCTAGATGGCAAGCAGTCCTTTATATGTTGGATATGTTGCAGTATATCCTAGATACAATATATGTTTGCAGAACCGAACAGTTCTCTTGTTGCATAGGGAGAATTGGATTCAGAAGGTATAAATAACCCAGGAAGAAAAACAAAAATGCAGATAGTTCACATTCGTTTCCCAGTGTTCTTTCTTTGGGTGTAGCTGCTTTTGTCCGTCATTTATCAATTGAAACTCAGGTCTCTTTGTCAAAGAAATCCCCTTCCATCAAAATATGTCCTCATACAATATCGTTGTCGAAGTGTATAATTTATCCATAATTTTGAATGAGAAAAATGGACATTCAACAAACTTGCATACTTTCAGGACTATCAACCAAACCCAAACATAATAGAAAATTTCACATTTAAGAGCCAATATGAAAGATCATTTTTAAGGAACTTAACATGGAAAAACTGCTTAAACATGGACAAATTATTTATGTTTTTTATGTGCGTATATTTTATGTTTAAGATTCACATAAGTTAGCTCAAAAGAAGGGTTGTCAGTATTAAGTTAAAAATAATAATCATGTCATACAAATGAGGTGCACAGGAAGAATAGATACAAAGGCATTAAAGGAGGAAGAGGACTCACAGTTCTGAAAATCTACTCACATTGGGAATGGATTCAATATATATACCATGAAGAATATAGCACCCTCCAAAATCTGTAAAGAAATAATGGGGGGAGGGTTGGACAGATGAGGAAGTAAGGGGTGAGGGAAGAAGACAAGGGAGGAATCTTTGGGTGGGAGGAGGTTCAGTTATACCAAGGCAAGTTATGGAGCAGAATTTAATTAAAGAGGCGGCAGGAATAGAAAAGATATGTGTGTAGGTGGTTTGTGTATGAATGTATATATGTCTATATCTACATAAATATATCTTTTCTTAACTGTAGCTTGCTTGGGGGTAGTGGGGATAAAAGGGTGAAAAAGAATAAAATATATAATGTATACACTAGAGAATCAAAGAATAATTTATAAGGAAGTAAAGAAAAAATTAACATTCATGAATTTCTTCTGCTAATATATATATACACACATACTTCCTTGATCTGGTAATTTGTAGTTATATATTTTGAATCTTTCCTGATCTTTTGCTGGGCACATGACAATGTTCTCTTTTGTTTTGCCTTATTTTGTTTTGTATTTCTTTTCTTTTTTTCTTACTGTTTTTTTTTTTCCAAATAAAATAAATTTTTAAAAAAAGGAAAAAAGGAATGACTGGGATATTAAGGATGACTGTGGAATTCTGACTGTGAAAAGGTATGATATCAATAATAGAATACAATAAAGGTGGCTTCTTCAGTGGGCTAAGGGAATTTTTTTGGGGAACTATTAGGTCTAGAGTGGGGAGGGGGATGAAGGAAACTGAAAAATTAGAGTGCTAACCTCCATTGTCTCATTTCTTCTTCTCTTGCCCTTCTTTTTTCCTCCTATTCTTTTTCCTGTTTCTTCTCTTCTCTAAATTCAATATGTGCTTATATATTTCTCCTTTATTTTATCTATCTTTCTTCCTTACCTTCCTCTTTCCTACCCACTTATATCTTCTCTATCTCCTTTGTTGGTTCTTAATACATGTCATGCCCACTAACCTTGGGTCTTTCCCAAAGTTCTGACATCTTAAGGGTTCTTTTTATTTCTATACTATCTCACTATCTCACTCACTGATCTCATCTGTATCTATGAATTTAATTATCATTTCTATGAGGAAAATTTCCAAAGCATATGTACAGTGTCTGGAATAGAGCTGATATTTAATAAATGCTTGTTAATTTCATGAATGACTGAAATAGGCAACTCAAGTTTCAGACTCAGTCAGACTATTCTATCCTTATTTTTTACTTTTCCACACCTCATAGGATAAACATGAGTTTATATAAAAATTTCTGGTAATATTGTCTAGTTGAAGAATTCAGAAAGGAATTTTCCATAATTTCAGGTGTTAATGAAAAAGAAAATCACATTGGGCTAGATCAACAAAATATTTAAACTAGTTTTTGGAGCAATATGTCATTTGAGTTCCCTTTAACTGCCTTGCTATCTTGTCCCCCTTACATAATTAATTGTTGAGAACTGATTGTGAGCCACAATAAATAGAGGGCCAGGTGTGGGAGTAAAGAAATCTTCCTGAGTTCAAATTTGATCTCAGGGTCTTACTAGCTGTGTGATCCTGGGCAAGTCACTTAACCCTGTTGATCTCAGTTTTCTCATCTGCAAAATGAGCTGAAGAAGGAAATGGCAAAGCCCTTCACTGTCTTTACCAAAAAAATCTCAAATGGGGTCATGGAGAGTCAAACATTACTGAAAAATGACTAAACAACAATTGAAACAATGATTCTAAGAGACATTGACACAGGGTAGTTTCTATAGTCATATAATACCATCATGTCAAAGACTTACCAGTCCCTTAAAATGAATTTAAATGAGATCTGATACACGCAAATGGGGCAACAGTCCCAAGAATTCTAGCCTCCACAGGCTACTTCATAGATCTGTCATTAATAAATGTACTTCGATTTGCTGCCAATGTGATTAGGAAGCTCTGAGTTGAGCACTTTGATAATAATAAAAGATAAAGAAAACTGGAATTGATATTCTGTATTTCTCTTTATTTTTACTAGAGCAAAGCAGGCCAAAGCTATTGGTAATACTTCTATTTGCCCTAGAAGAATATTTAGGGAAAAAATGTCTCTAACTTTGTGCTAATCAATTATGAAAAGGAAATTCTGAAAAAGAAAAAAAAAGACCATTATTTTTGCATTCGTTCCAGATTTTTTGCATTCTATTTTTCTTTTAAAAAGTAGAATTTGGAAGCATATTGAAATATGTGGAAAAATAAATCCTATGAATAATTATTTGGGCTTGATTAATTGAATGACAGACCTACCTTCAATGCATGGAAACAATTATGATAGGAAATTATGATGTAAATTGAGAAAGATGATAATAGTAGACCTCATCTTTAAAAAGCAAAGCAACTATTGAGGGAAAATAAATACCACACCACTTTATAAAGATTATGCATAACTTAGAAAATTACTAAATTTACTAGAAATATTCTTACTTCATTACCTAGAATATAGACACTAAATATAACTTTTTATTTTACTTATAAGTATTGAGTAGTTTAATTTTCATTATTCTCAATTGCATTTATCCAAAGTAATAAAACTAATTATAATATTAAATAATTAAGCCTCCTCTTTGTGACCTCTTGTATATCCCTTTTGCATATCAGTATACAAAAAATATATGTAACTTAATTTCTCCCACATTTTAATTTGTGATTAATTAGTATACACCTTAGTTGATTTTGCCCAATTTCCTCTTTGCTCTTTGGTGATAATCATTTCAAAGATTTCACCATGGATTCTATCAGAAGAATACCTGAACATAACAAAGATGCCATGGGATTTGGGCTCATTCATGAAGGTTAGCATTATTTCCATAATAGAAATTAATTTAGTTATTTGTAGGATCTTGTTTAGACAATGCCTTAATACAGCATAATGCAGTATAATATTTGGTACAGTTACATACCATGCATGATTTTTTTCCCCATTCAACAAATGCTTACTGGATACCAACTACGGATCAGAAATTGTGTTTGAATTTCACACACAAAAGTGTGTGAAACAGAGATGAAAAATAGCAAAGTTCCTATTGCTTAAGAGCTTAGAATTAGGGTGTGGAATTAGTTAATAAGATCTGGATTTAGAGGTGGAAGAGCTCCCACCAGTCTATCTTTCATATTTTTCCAGAAAAGGAAATTGAAGTTCAGGAAAGTATGAAAGTATATATGATACAAGATAGAATTTGAGGAGAAAAAGCTCACTTTCATCTGAAATAAGGAAAGTCACTAGGAATCAATGAAACTGATTTTTATATGGTATCTATGAGATCAGATCATATTTTAATACTTCATTTATGGATAGGTAGAAGAATATTGCTTATCAGAAGTAATGGCTCTACAATTTAATTGTAAAGACAGAGAGACACAAATAATTTTAAAAAATGAGAGTGGGAAGAACCTGTAGAAGTCATCTAGCACAGACTATTTATTTTACAGATGCATCATAAAGTTGAAATAATTTGTTCAAAGATATCTACAAAGTTTGTGGAAGAAATGTCACTAGAAGCCCAGTTCTCTGCCTTCTAGTGTCATACTATTTCCAATTTCATACCGGGTCTAACCCAAGGACTATTCCAGTTAAATAAAGTCTCTTTTCTTTTCTTATTAAAATAATTTACTTTTACTAATTATAAATTGGTCTTCCATGATACCTTTCAGAAATTGATGAGGACTATCTATTTAAGGACTGTTGTTTCTGTTGTTATTGGTAGTCCTTCACTTTTGAAAAGGACCAATGACATCAAAGGGTGATATTTTGACTTGAACATGAGTTAGATTTAAGTGAGGCAGAATCACATAAAATCACCTTTCTTCTGTTATCACCAAGTCCAGTGGCAATATGAAAGTCAAGATGACTAGCAATGGTACAGTATACAGTAGATAACCTTGACTTAAAGATATAGTTATATTGGTAGAAAAGCATTTGGTGTGATTGTAGATCTTTGTAAGATTGGAATATTCTCACCTATAACATTTTTTAAATGCCTTCAGCTTTTCAAAGAAAATAGAATTGTGTTCTGCTTAACATATAATGGGGAGGCCATTTATTTTGTGTTGCAATATTAAAAATTTATATTTATACAGCACTTTACATATATATGGTACCAAAAAAAATTTTGGTTAAGTTTTAAGCTTTAAAAGCTATATGCTACTAGAATTGTTGTTGTTGAGTTGTTTCAGTTCTATCCATCTCTCTGTGACTCTATTTGAGGTTTTCTTGGCAAAAGGTTTGCCATTTCCATCTCCAATTCATTTTACTAATGGGGTCAACAGGGTTCAGTGACTTGCCAAGGGTCACATAGCAATTAAGTTTCTGAGGTCAGTTTAGAACTCAGGAAGATGAGCCTTCCAGACTCCAGATCTAGCACTCTGTGCACTATAATACCACTATAGATAGTGTAGACTTTATAATCTATACTAGTCTCTATTAGTTGTTATATATTAGCTGTCCTATAATAAGACAAAAAAAAAAAAAACCACTGAGGTTTTGGAGGACATCCTATATTATATGATGAAACAAGCTGGTGAAGTAGATTACTGCAATCACCATTTTATAGAAAAGGAAATCAAAGCACTTGCCCTTGATCATACAGGCTAATAAGTATAAGGGGAGATATGTGAGCTCAGGTATGTCTTAACTTCAAGGCATTCAATTATCCTTACTAATACTACACCATACTGTCAGTATCCTAGATAAACATACTGAACAGAAATGGAAACAGGGAGATTCAGTACTTGTCAATTTATAAGGATAGAACTCATACTGGCTGAGAATTTAAAGAGTTGGCACTAACTCTGCTCTTTGTTGCTGATTCACTGAATGACCCTAGACAAATCATTTAACCTCTCTGTGTCTATATTTCCACATCTATAAAATTAAGCATGATATCACTTGCCACCTCCTAGGAAGTTGTGAAGATTAATGATATGATGCTTGTAAAATACTATGAACTCTGAAGAAGTAAGGTCCAATAGAAATGTGAATTATTAGTGTTAATCATACTCTTTATTTCATCATTTGTCTTATTTACCACACAGTAGCCAAGGGTTGGCCGGTCTTCTTAGTGTCTCTTCTATGTGACTGCATCCAGTGAATATTTAAAAGTAGCGTGTTATCTATTTCTCTCTGTAGTAATTCATAATTAGCACCTGCATAACTAGTATAGACCTTCAAATTTTGGTGTGTCTCTGGGTGTGGTGATGTGACTAACTAACCAACTAATTTTTCACAAGCAAGTCTTGCTTCACGGCCCAGGTATGAAAAAAGTAGACTTATCTTGCTTATGGTAGGGATGAGGGCCTGTGGCTAATCCTTAAAACAATGGGTCGGGAGGTCTGGGTTTCCAAACATTTCTTACTTTATATGTGCTTGTGTGGAATGGTCACTAAAAGTAGAGAATAAGAAAATGCCTTGTTCTCCTTAGGAGAAACTCTTCAATTTTTGTCAAATGTAAGCTCCTTGAACACAGGGAGTGTATTTTTGTTTTATCTCCAAATCCCTAATGCTTAATGTAATACTTGCCATATAGTAAGTTGATTTAGGTCTAATTTCAAAGATTCTATTCCATAGGATCATAGGCAATGTAATATAATAGAGCGTGGACACTAAAGTCAGGAAGGACTGGATTCAAGTCTTATCTCTGACATGTACTGGCTAGTTATTCAACCTTTCAATGGCCTAGGCAACTCTCTAAGATTGTAAGTTGGAAAGAAGGAAGAAAGGAACAAAATACTATGTGCCAGGGCATTGTACTAAGTGCTTTATATATATTTCAATTGATCCTCACAAGAGTTGTGGGATGTTATTAGTCCCATTTTACAGTTGAGGAAACAGAGGTAAAGTGATTTACTCAATCTTACACAGCTAGTCAATGTTTGCAGTGAGAACTGAATTCCTAACTACCTCTGAGGTGCTCATCAGCATTCATAGAAAGAGTCTCCTTATTTAGGAGTTCCCTATAGCAATAAAACCATGGATGTAGTCTATTCTCAGACCCTAAGATCATAAGCTCATTAAATCAAAAAATCTGGAAGAGATCTAAGCAGCCATCTGGTCTACCCCAATTCTTTCCCATTTTACACATAAGGAAACTGAGACTCAAGGAGATCAAATAATTCAGCCAAAGTCTCACAGATGGTGTGGGAAGTACAATTTGATCCCAAGTGCTTTTCCTTAGCTTCTCTCATAGCTGCTGCTACTTCCCACAATCAGAAATATCTTGTTGGGTACATCAAAGGTTACTTGAGAGCAGGAAGAAGAGAGCTGGGTTCCTGCTGGTTCCCTTTTTCTCTTGGCAGATGTATTTATGAGAGAAAATGGGGAGAATGTGGTACTGTATATCAGAATTTTTTTTTCAGTTTCTTTGAAGTTGACCTATGTGATCTAAAACATGCATAGTAAGTTGATTGCAAAATTGAGTTGACTCAGGGTCAAGAGTGATGTTCTACTGCTATCTAAAAGAAAGATGCTAAGTCAGAAGCAGTCTTATCCTTGCTGTATGTTTAAAAAAATTTCTTCTCTGGGCTCCTTCCAAATGACCATGACCTAATCTATTAATGTCTTAAATAAATTTGCTTAACTCAAGTCTCAGAAGGCACAATTGTAACAGGTATGGCAAACAACCAATTCTTGAGTGAATTGTAGAGAAGGCAAAGAGAGATTATGTTAATCAACTCTCTATGAATGTTCAAAGCTTTTTCATTCTCAATATGCTCAAAGTACCATATTAGGGGAATATTTGGACTTGCTGATCTGATTGGGATGGGCTCTAAAAATCTCAACTGTTTTAAAAATCGCTAGGTTATAGCCATTCCAAATAGCCCTCTTACACTCAGCAGCCTTTTCTCTTTATATTTTTTCTTCCAAGACTCAATCAAAGGGAAGAAAAAAATGGACCCAAAATAAAATTATGACCAAAGGAGAGCAGATTTCCTGTTTTTAAAAAAAGCCATCAAGGGACATTTTATTTCTTTGAGGAAGCTCACTAAATATATGCCAGTTAGCCTCTTCAATACAGTAACCATGTTTCTGATTGTACAATAGGGTTTGGGAACAGAATCAGTCTCCATCTTCATCAAAGTACCCAGATCTTATTCTTACTATGATTGATAGATATAGGTACCAGGTATTTTCATTGCTTCCTACATATATAATTTTTTTTTAAAAAAAGAGCTAGAGGCTTTGGAAATAGCTGATATTTTCCCTAGTAAATATGGTTTCTTAGTTAAAGGTCATTTGGTTCAATTTCCTAATTATATAGATGAGGAGTAGCATAAATTGCCCAAGGCCATATGGGTAATAATTGGCAGAGCTGGGATTCAAACCTAGATACTTTTCCTCCAATAACAGCATTCTTTCTTGTGGGAACATATTTTACTCAAGGAAAAGATGCTTTAAATGGTAAAGCAAACATTTCTTATTTTGTAAACTTTCCCCAAAACATTTCATTTTGGTCATTTTAGCCAATCTTCATTGATCAATTCAGCCTTTGTCTATGGTATTGCAGAACTTTGATTACTTTAGAGCTCCCTTTCCAGCAATAAAGAAAAATAACCCATAGGGTTATTTGGAGGAATAAATCAGATCACATATATAAGGTACTCGCTAAAACTTAAATCACAATATAAATGTCAGCTATTATAATTGTCATCATCATTCCAGTCAAGAATATATAATTTGGTACATTTGTCTACTTAATAGAAATCTTCTAAACCTGGGACCATCCC